>NC_041410.2:53416461-53716461 GCF_900747795.2 Erpetoichthys calabaricus | reverse complement strand
GTGAATTAATTTACTTGTGATTTAATTTATTATTTATCTGTTTATGCTTACATGTTTGCCTTTACATCTACTCTGTGTATATTTGGAACTGTTAATAGTATTTGTGCTTCCCATAGTTTAATGTGTACTTAGTTTATTGTCTTCTCTTATATACTGTTATCTAAGTCATCTATAGGCTTGCTCCCAACAGTATTTCATTGTATTGTACAGTGACAATAAAGGTTTTTTTCATCTTACAGAATACTATCTCAACCGAACCTGGATGCACATTTTCACAGACGGCTCAGGTAATAATGCTGTCAGGAATGGAGGCAGAGGCATTTCACTCCCTACGTGTGATCTAAGCTCCGTGAGAACACAAGAACATAAGGAGAAGACCACTCAGTCTGTCAAGCCTGTTTGCTTAACTAATAACTGAGCTGTTCCGATATCTTCTCCAAAAGAGGAGCTAAACTACATGCCGTAAAAGCTGCAGCACAGCACCAGATGGATAAAAGCTGCAACCAACAGAACATTGCACTCCTCACTAACTTCTTAACAGCCCTTATGACATGTCCACCATGTAAGTCAGCAATAACCCCAACAAACTTTCTGAGAACAACAAGGTTGTACTTCAGTGGATACCAGCCCACCTTGGTATTGCTGGCAATGAAGAAGCGGGCCGAATGGCTAAAAGAGCCAGCTTCCCCAATTTTGGAAAATCCACCTCATACAATGAAGCAAGGAGTCTTCTAAAACAGAAGAAATAAACAGAGTGGCATGACTTTACCACTGGATATGACCCACAGAAGGACAACCTCAATAAGTTAAGCAGAATGAGCCACAACACCACCTTCCATCTCAGAACAGGGTACTTTTGCTTCAATAAACACAAGGGTGGATGTCAGAGATTTGTCAATGAGTAATTGTGGTTCAGTGGATCAGACCCCTGAGCACATACACCAAACCTGTCCTTACCTGCAGGCAATTAGAAGCCATTTTTTGCTAGAGGGCGCCAGACTCTTTACCAAACTCTGGTGGCGCTCTGATGAACTACAACGGACAGTGTACTTTTTAGAAGCTACTGGCCTCAAGACATAGGCACAGCCATGGAAATCGGATGTGGAAGAAGAATGAGGTGTTTAGGCCATCTCTGATCCCTGCAAATATCACCAGTTTCATAATTCATTACATTTTTTCCATAGTTTCCCAGTTACCATAGTTTCTCAATTTCCTATTAAGGTAAAAAACTGATTACATTTTTTGTTAAATGTTTTGATAACCAAGCCACAACTTAATTTCCTGTGCATGGTTCCATTTTGTGGTTCATTGTTATAACACAACAAGTCATTTGTGACTTGCTGTAACATTGTTAATGTGATGATTTCTAAGCCAGCAACACAGCAGGTTAATGGATAGTACTGTGTTTCCTCATCTTGTTTCTTGTTCTGCATATTGGGTTTTGTTGCACGTTCAAGTTTGCCTTTCCAGTTTTAACCTTTGCAAGACCTTTTGATGACGTTTTACCTCCTGGTCCTTCTCTTTTCCTTTTCACCTGCCAAATTCCAGCTTCTGACAGAATAGCCAGTGAACAGAGCAACAAGAAAACCAGAGAAAATAAATCAGAATGGGAACAAAACAGCACTAGATGCTCTTAACTGGCCGTAGAAACAGAGAGAGAAAGAGGTTGGGAACATGTACTAATAGTGAGTTGCTGCAACAAACCAGCAGGATTGAGACCCAAGTGCAGCAGGTGATCATTACAATTGCTGGTGTAGATCCCTAGCCTCAGAGCCACCACTCCGCCCATTATATTATTATATTATATTATTATAGAGTTTCTCTGTAATTATTTGCATTTAAAAAGAGATATCCAAAAGAGAGTCTTCCTTTTAGATGCTCATGGTCAGATCCGTAACTGAAATTGCCGTAGGGGTTGGGAAATGGCAAACTCCCGGTCATATATGCAATCAACAGTTAGTGGAATGACGGTCCCCTTTGGAGATCAGCACCCTCGCAATTGCATATAAAACAACTCAGCCTATGCCTAGAGCCAAACCAGTTTCATGGTGATGGCATTGTTGTTTGCAATTATAACGTTCATTACCCAGCACATGACAGGACATTTACCTGAAGCCTCAAGAACTTGACCATTATTTTTTTTAAAGCAAATAGTATTTTAATGATAATGGCGTCATGTATGCACTTTGGCTATTTTTAATGTTTTTTAATTTTGCTTGTTTTTAGAATATATTTATTTTGCAAAGAGCAAAGAGTTTCCACACTGAAAAGGAAAGAAGTGTATGACCTTCATCAGATGGGCAACTGAACAGGAAAAAAGCAGGTAACATGTATAGGAGGGGGCCAGGGGAACAAAGCCTGAGCAGATGAAAGGCGAGAAGGTGAGAGTAGGTGAAAAAAACTTGCCATTAGAGATGATATAAAGAGAGATTAAAAAGTTAGTGGGTCATTAAGACCTGAAGAAATGTGTGATCCTAGGCTGAGTATAAATGTCTAATTTTCATTGTAAAGTGTCTTTAAAGCTCTGTGAAAGAACACAAACAGAAAGTTCACTGTAGCTATAATCACAGGATGTGAAGTGTTCTGCAATGGGCTTTGTAAGGTCTTGGATTTTAACAGCTTGAAAGATCTCCCAAAGTGGTTTGCTATCCACCTCCTTGTTTCTCCCTTGTAGGTGGCTGGACACTTCCTACAAGAAATGCAGTAATTAAGATTTTCAGTTTGGTAAGAGACTTATTGTTTAATATTAAAATTAGCAGAGGGACCAGAAACAAGGTAAGTGTTGGTAACATATTTGCAAGATTGTTAGGTAAAATGCTCCTATGGAAGGATCAGTCTGCAAAATGGGGACATAATCTTTAATGAGCTGTGAGAGTGATATATTGTTTCTCTTATAGTGGATGTTACAAGGTCTGTTGCTGGCTTGATTAAGGACCCTGTCCAAAATATGAGATGGATATTCTCTGTCAGAGAAGGAACTCTTCATTCTAAGTGCTTCATTGCAAGGGTTCATCTCATGACCGCAGAGGTGACAGTCTAAGTAACTGTGAAAGAGGGAGAGAGTTTTAGTTTGCCAGGAATGGAATGAGCTGTAGTGAAGGTAACTGTGTGAGTCAGTTGGCTTGTACTGTATTAGAAGGCTTTTAAGACTTGGAAAACTGATAAAAAGGCTGATGTCTAAGATGCCAGAGTTCAGGTAGAAACATTGACTGTAAACCTAAGAGATGGGTAAAAACTAGTAAAATCATTAATGAATTCTTGTAGCTGGTTCTGTAGCAAGGGACAGCACCAACACAATCGTCAATATATCTTTTGTACAGGTCCGGTACAAAGCCTAGTTAGGAAGAAAAGAAACACTCTTCCACATGCCGACAAAGATGTTGGCATAGCTAGCTCCCATTCTAGTACCCATTACGATTCCACTGGCCTGGTGAAAAAAAGTGTTCTCAAAAGAGAAAGCATTAAGGGAAAGAACCAGTTCTGCCAGTCTGATGAGGGTGTTCGTGAGAAGATTTATGTTGTGCATGAATGAGCAGGTCTGTGAAGTGACACAATCTAAAATTTATAGTGTGAAGATTTTTGTTTTCTCACTGCCAAAAAGTCTATATTTTTTCAACTACTAATGCATACTTACTGATTCTGCAATATGTATTGCTCAAAGGACCAATAATTTATATTTCTCTTACTATGTTCTTTTGTTAGTGAGGATGAGGTCTTGACAGGTGTCATGAAATCAGCCATGGTAACCACACCTTCTAGGCTAAATACTGTAGGTCTTTTTAATTTAATGTAATTTAATTTAATTGTGTGTAGTATTAGGTAGTAACTAAATCTGTAGATTTGTCCTTAACTAAGTTAAGTTGTTAGACATTAATCTTTTCAGCCTGAACATTTAAGCCTCTTCTTTATCCTAGTTTATCAATTTTTACAAATAAAATACAGGAAACAGAGCTGGAGGTGGCAGAGTTAAAGATGTTAAGATTTGCACTGGGTGTGACGAGAATGGACAGGATAAGGAATGAGTACATTAGAGGGTCAGCTCAGTTTGTAGATAAAGCCAGAGAGGTGAGATTGCATTGGTTTGGACATGTGCAGATGAGAGATGCTGAGTATATTGGGAGAAGGATACTAAGGATTGAACTGTCAGGCAAGAGGAAAAGAGAAAGGCCTAAGAGAAGGTTTATGGATGTGGTGAGAGAGGACATACACGTGGTGGGTATAGCAGGGCAAGATGCAAAGGACAGGAATATATGGATAAAGATGATCTGCAGTGGCAACCCCTAACAGGAGCAGCCGTAAGAAGAAGAGGAAGATGTGCAGAAACATACAGTATGTTCCTTCGCACCATTTTACATTTAGCTAGTCTTCATCTTCTTCTTCGTTAGATATTCCCATTTTTATATGTAATCTCTATTTTTTTGACTAGACTTTTCCAATACAGGTTTCAGCATGATTTCAATGGCCAGATGCCTTTCCTGTCAGCAACTCTCCCCATTTACCCAGACTTGGGATCTATGATTCTAGCAATATCATAATCCCAAGATAATACTGTTATGACTTAAATAAGAGTGGAATAGAGAACATGTAAGTGGAATGTGGTAGCCAACTTATTGTAACGACACTGACAATTTTCATCAGCCAGGGATAAGTCACCCATAGTATGATTTGACATTCCATCATGCAGATGTGCAGCTTCAAAGCCAGCAGCAGGAGCACCTATAAAAATAATAAGCCTGCAGTGTCTGGTGTGGCAACGGCAAGCATTTTTCTAAGGACAACGAGCCAACTAAAAAAGCCATTTAAAGGAAATCCATTGTAGTACTTAGCACCAGTGCTACAATATATTGTTTTAATTAAGCAGTGCAGTGGTGAAATAGTAATTAGCTAGCATTTTGTGGGTTTGTTTTCGTGGGTGTGACCATTTTGCTTCTTTAGACTCTGCATGCAGTTAAGCTTGTGACGTGCACATTGCATTATGAGTGATGTGATGGTTGTCATGCAATAAAAGACAGTCATGCATAGGTAACAGCATCCACACATTAAGTTATTAAAAGAGCATTTATATTTGAGCAAACAAACATTTCAGGGAAAAATTCCTGGTTTCAGCTTTCTTCTGACTTTGACAATTGTGTAGCCGTTTAAACTATGGTGAACGACTTTTGTATGAAGTTTAGATAATGCCCTTGAATATCCATCAGAAAATCCAATACAATAAGACCTCTATTGATCTCTCCTACTTGTTATTAACAAACTGTCTAATAAAACTTGTCATTTGTCAACACTACTGTTAGAATTTAAAAAAAGTTATCTGGCTGCTCTCCATTCTTTAACTTTTACATTTTCTGTGTTTGCTCTCTTAGTCCACTGCTACTTTACCCCTGCCATCTCTCCATTTATTGTCACGTCTTCTTTCTTTTGTCTTCTCTTTGCTGAATTCTTTTCTCCACCCTGCTTCTCATACTTCTAAGCCCCCCCCCCCCCCCCAAATGTGTGAATTTCCTTCTCTTCTATGCAGTAATTAGACAGCAGAGGACCTCACCTAAAAGATTTGTGTGGTCTTTGAATGCAACAGGCAGGTCATGTATTTATTACTGATCTCTATTCCCAGTCTAAATCCAAATACAAGGGTGCAAGGTGTCAGAATACTGTTGGGTTTAATGCTGATTGTAGCTACCTATAGGAGGTGACATTTTTAATACAGAAATTTTTTATTTACTTATTTGGCTAAATTTTCAGGTTGTACCTTTGATCTTTGTTGTAGATTTTCTCCCTGTTTTCTCACAATACTCTGTCTTCAAAGTTTTTATATTTCTGTATAGATCTATACCACAAAAATATTTTCCTTTTTTTAAAAAAATGAAATCCATGTGTCGGTAAAACTAAAATCTTTTTTTCATAACATCCTTTCATTCGTGTGTTATGACTAGAGATCTACTTCCAAAGGCGAAGTTTCACCCCTGACCCTGGAAGAGTTCCTAAAGATGGGAATGTAGCAGATATTATCCCTTTGTATAAAATGGGTGATGGGCAGATCCAAGTAACTATGGGCCAGTAAGCTTAACATGCATCACAGGTAAATTAATGGAAAGCATTGTTAAGGAAAAGACATGTCTGGAACAGGTGTGTTAGTGAACAGATAACACAGGTTCAGATGAGTCCTGTTTCATAAATATGCTGGAATTCTTTGAAGAAGCAACAAAAGCATATGATAAGAGAGGTACATATGATATTATTAACCTGGATTTTCAGGTTTTTGATAAGGTACTCTGTAAAAGACTAGGTGTGGTGTATGTGTAGGTACACAACTGACTCAAACAGAAGAAACATAGAGTAGGTAGTGTTACAGGTGGTGTCCCTCAGGGATCAATGCTGGGGCCACTTCTCTTTTTAATATAAATAAATTATTTGGACAAGAATATAAGCAATAAGCTGTTTCGGTTTCAGTTTGCAGAAAATACCAAACTTGGTGGAAGGGCAGATAATGTAAAATCAGCTAAATTGTTACAGAGGGACTTGGACTGCACAGACAGCATAAATTTGTGGTGGATGATATTTAATGTAGGTAAATATAACTTATTAAACATAGGAAGTAGAAATGTAACATTTAAATACACAATGGGGTGTCTGATGTTTGACATTACACCTTATGAGAAGGAACTAGGAGTCATAGCTATAATAATAATAATCTGATGTTTGACATTACACCTTATGAGAAGGAACTAGGAGTCATAGCTATAATAATAATAATACATTTTATTTATATAGCACCTTTCCCATGCTCAAGGCACTTGAGATACAAATATTTTCTGGATAGAACAATAAACAAATAAATACAGGTTATACAAAGCATTAAATAGAATAAAAGAAGGAATAAACCAGAGTATAATACTAAATTCAATTCTAAATGAAATGCCTGAACAAATCACATATTTGTGATATAACACACACACAAATTATCCTGAGCATCTGGACAGAGAGGTTACCTGAAAGAAGGGGCAAACGCGTTAAACGCGTTCCTGAACAAATGAGTTTTAAGTTGTTTTTTAAAAGAATGAATAGAGTCAGCTGATCTAATTAATTTAGGAAAGCCATTCCAAAGTCTGGGTGCTATACAGCTGAAGGCCCTGTCACCCATAGAGTGCACGTTAGTGTGGGGCACAAAAAGCTTACCAGAATCAGAGGACCTTAGTGATGAAGAGGGTCACTGATGTTGTCCAGTGTGAAGCCATTTAATACTTTGTAGGTTATTAATAGAATTTTATATTCAATCCTGTAAGACACAGAAAGCAAGTGACGGCGGAGCAGGATGGGTATGATGTGTCCGCTATTGCTAGTTCATGTAAGGACTCTTGCAGCAGATTTTTGAATTAACTGGAGATGTGATGTGAGATTTGAAGGGGTACCTGCCAGTAAGGAGTTACATTAATTAATGCAGGGTGTGATAAAAGCATGGACACATTTCTCAGCATTAGAAAAGGAGAGGAAAGAGAAAACATGGGATATGTTACAGAGGTGGAAGTAAGAAAGTTTCGTTATGTGGGTGGAGTAAGAAAGGGAGGAATCAAAAATGACACCCAAGTTTCCTTGCATTAGAAGAAGGCCGTCAACCATGACTGTAAAGGAGCGCACTTTAAGTTGCGGTTTAATGCCAATTTGTTGCTTTAAGGTTTTAATTTTACTGAGGCAAGTTGTAAGCTGAGAAAGCTCTGATGAAGTTTTGCTTTTAACATTGAAATAGAGTTGAGTATCATCTGCATAAAAATGATAATCCTGTCCATAGCTACGAATGATATGGCCAAATGGAAGCATATAGATTGTCCCAGATGGATGGGGACCCTACCCAGCCAGGACGCCTGGATGGTCCCCGTGATGGACAATACCTCCCCTGGGCCATGACGGGGCAGCTGCCCGGGTCTGCTTATGGGCCAGTGGACCGGAGCTGGGACACTCGTCCCTACTGGATGATGCTCTCCTGGTGTATGATCCCCAAACTCTTTTTGAACTGCGAAGTTTTGCTGAGGAAAAGTTTTATGATGGTGCCCAGGAAACTTTGCCACCGCTTTTGTCGGAGATTCCTGATTTTCTCCGTTGTGCTCTGGGTCTACCTTACCGGAGGAGGCGCCGTCGTCGCCGAGGTAAACGCAGCGGTAGGCTGGTGAGGCTGAAGGCCTTCTCTGCTAAGTCTCTGATTGTATTCGGATGGGCTTGTCGCCTCATTTCTCCCCGACATCTATGGGATCCTGCCTACACCTGGTTGGTACCTGTGGCCGGATCAGAGGAGTTCTTCCGGCTGCCACAGCCCCGCTGTTCCTACTATCCTCACCCCCGACAACGCGGAGCGGTTTTGGGAAATCTGCGGCCTCTCCGCCGGGCTCCTCGGAATGCAGGCGCTCCGATGACACCAGCTCCTGCCAGGATTGGTTTGGTAAACGCTAGATCCCTGTCAAACAAAACTTTTATTCTTAAGGATTTTTTCGTCTCCAATGGACTTGATTTTCTCTGTGTGATGGAGACTTGGTTGAATGTTGGTGAATCCAGCGCTTTTTCAGAGCTTTTACCTTCGGACTGTGCTTACTTTAATTCTCCTCGGACATCAGGCCGAGGAGGAGGAATTGCAATTGTTTTTCTTAATAAATATAGATGTAAGCAGCTTTCTTTATCATCTCCTCCTTCTAGCTTTGAGCTGAGTTTATTTGAGCTAGGTTGCTCGCTCCCAGTGTTGTTTGCTGTGATTTATCAGCCTCCTAAATATAATAAGGACTTTCTCAATGACTTCTCCGATTTACTGGCTGAAATTGTGCCTAAATATGATCGAGTTCTTATTCTTGGAGATTTTAATATACATGTATGCTGTCCTGATAAACCGATGGTGAAGGACTTTCTAAGTCTAATTGACTCTTTTAGTTTTATGCAGTGGGTGTCTGGACCGACACATGAACTTGGGCACACGGTGGATCTTGTCCTATCGCTCGGCTTTTCTGTGGCGAATTTGACAATTTTGGACGCAGTGTTTTCAGATCATAAGCCTGTAATATTTGACATCACCTTGCCCTGTAAAGCTGGTAAACCCTGTGCTTCTGTGCGGCGCTGTCGTGTCATTAATTCATCCACTGCTGTACATTTTTCTGCTTTGTTTAGTCAATGTGATTTTCCTGAATCTGCGTCCTCCGATACGGAGGAGCTTTGCTCCTGGTATCATTCCACCTGCCGAACTGTTTTAGATGCTGTGGCTCCATTAAAAACCAGGCAGCCTAAAATGAAATCCGAGCCCTAGCTGAATGACACAACTCGCGCTGTCAGACGCGAGTGCCGAAAAGCTGAGCGTAAGCAGAGAAAGGACAATTTGCATGTATCGTTTCAAGTATTGAAAGACTGCTGGCATCGTTATCAGTTTATTGTGAAAGATGCCAAAAGAGCGTACATGTCAAATATTATTCTGTCAAACTGTCACAAACCTCGTGTGTTATTTGACATTATAGATAGGGTTTTAAATGCTCCACAGAATGCCTGTATGGAACCTTCTTTTGAGACATGTGAGAAAATTTTGCACTTCTTTGTGGATAAGGTGAATAATGTTAGGGCTCATATACCTCTCACTGTTTATGACCCCTTAGCTGTTCTCCCCTGCTCTGCTGTTTTTTATCAGTTTGAGCCGGTGACTCTATCTTGTCTATATGAGATTGTTGGTCAATCGAAGCCCTCAGGTTCTCCTTTTGATGTTGTCCCACCTTCTCTTTTTAAAGAGATTATTTCTGTTTTAGGGCCATCTGTTCTTGCTATTATCAATAGCAGCCTTTCTTCAGGCGTAGTTCCTAATTTGTTTAAACATGCCATAGTGCAACCATTGATCAAAAAACCAAGCCTAGATCCCACTGTGCTTTTCAATTTTAGACCGATTTCCAAGCTTCCGTTTCTGTCCAAAATTTTGGAGAGAAGTGTGCATATTCAATTGAAAGCCTTTTTAGATGAAAGTGATGTGCTCAAAGTGTTTCAATCTGGTTTTAAGCCGCTTCACAGTACTGAAACCGCATTACTGAAGGTTTTTAATGACATCCTTTTGGCAACAGACTCAGGGGATTATGTGATTTTAGTTCTGCTCGATTTAACAGCTGCTTTTGATACTATAGATCATAGTATTTTATTATCTCATCTGGAGCACTGTGTGGGCATTCGTGATACTGCCTTGGCGTGGTTTAAATCGTATTTGACTCAAAGAACTTTTTCAGTGAGGCTAGATGAATTTAGATCCTCCTCTGCTTCACTATCATGTGGGGTGCCGCAAGGCTCCATACTTGGTCCTCTGCTATTTTCTTTGTATCTCCTGCATCTTGGCTCTATTCTTAGAAAGCATAAAATTGCTTTCCATTGTTATGCAGATGATACTCAGGTTTATGTACCCCTCAAACGCAAGGATGCTTACTCCATACAAACTTTGGTTATGTGCCTAGAAGAGGTGAAAGCTTGGATGGCAGTGAACTCCTTAAATTTTAATGAAAATAAGACTGAGGTTATAGTTTTTGGTCCTGGGGGCACCAGTGGGTCTATTTCTACTTCTGCTCCTGTGGATTTGGGTCCCCTTGCACAATATGGTACGCCTGTTATTACAAATTTGGGTTTTAGGATAGATGAGGATTTTAGACTGGACGGTCAGATCAGTGCAGTGGTGAAATCTGTTTTTTTTCAGCTAAGACGTTTGGCGAAGATAAAAAACATTCTTTCTAAAGATCAATTTACAACAGTAATCCACGCCTTCATTACAACCCAGTTGGACTATTGTAATTCGTTGTATGTTGGTGTTAGCCAGTCCACCCTGTCTCGGCTGCAGCTGGTGCAAAATGCTGCTGCACGCCTTTTAACTGGCACGCAAAAGAATGAGCACATTACACCTGTATTATCCTCACTGCACTGGCTGCCTGTTCAGCTTAGAGTTCACTTTAAGATTCTTTTATTTGTTTTTAAGTCCTTAAATGGGCTTGCTCCGCCCTACCTCGCTGAGCTGCTGCATATACACTCTCCTTCCCGCTCACTCAGATCAGCTGGTCAGCTGCTTCTGGATGTGCCTAGGACTCACCGAAAGCTCAGTGGGGATAGGGCTTTTTCCGTTGTGGCTCCAAGGCTCTGGAATTCACTGTTGATCCACATTAGACAGGCCTCCTCACTGCCCATTTTTTTTAAAGTTGACTTGACTTGACTTGACTTGACTACCGGAGGATGGGGCCACCGCCAGGGGTCGCCCAGACAGCTCTGAGGTCCTGGATGGCAGCACTTCCACCACACCAGGAAGTGCTGCTGGAAGAATTCCCAGGGGCACCCGGAGTGCTTCCGGGGGCTCTCTTGATACTTCCGTCACTCGTCAGGGGGAGCACCTGGAGCTCATCCGGGTTGGTATATAAGGGACCACCTCCCTCCAGAAACGGAACCAGAGTTGGGAGGAAGGAGACGAAGCTTGTGAGGAGGGGAGAGGAGGTCGAAAGAGAAAGAGAAGAAAGAGTGTTGGAGGAAGGCATTGTGGTGCTGTGAGAAAATAAAGAAGTGTGTTTTGGACATTCTGGTGTCTGTCTGTCTACGTATGTCCGGGGGTATGCTTTCCACAATGGCGCCCAACATGGGGCAATCCTCCTGCTAAAAGGAGGGTACCCCGTTTTCAAAAAAAAATAATTTTGTGGAGGCTGCCCGCACAGCAGACGAAGACGCACGCCTACCGCGGCACGCATTCCTGGGCCAACAACTACAGAAAACGCTCGCTGAGGACCACGTCTAACGGACGTCCAGCACAATGGGGAGGAAGAAGGGCAAAAACGCCCTGAACGTAGCAACGCCTGTACCCCGCGTCGTTGTTGCAGATGTACGGGTCGGCGGAGCAATGGGAAAGGCCACCCAGCCACAGCACGCTCAAGAAGACGGGATCCGGGAGGTAAGCCTTGCGTATGATGGCGATACACTTGGCGGGGCTTACCCTGCTGTCTCCTGGTCTTGCTTTTAGCAGGGGATGGAGCGATGGTGAGACGGCGATGGGAGACGAAGAGGTGCCACTGCTAACTGCAGAAGGGCTGTGGGGCGGAAGCTGCCCGGAAGACTCTTCCCCGACCGAGTCCGCTCATAGGATGGAGGGAGCATTGGAGGACCGGAAGTCCCTCCCAGAGACAGGCACAGGATTGGACGGAGTGTGTTGTGTACCCGCTGGTGAGTGGTCGAAGGCGGGACTAACGGACCTCAATCCTGGGGCGGTCGAAGACCCAACTGAGCAGGCGCAGGAGCTCCATGGCTCCCAGCCGGACGGGAAAACTGAACGAACTGTAAGTTCCGCACCGGCTGATGTTTTGGTTTTGCTGGCAGCTGTACGAGAGCAGGAGGAAGCCCTTCGGCATGGACAGTCGCTGTTTCAGGTCCTGTGCTTGATGCGAGAGGTGATCGACGTGCTGGAGAAGAAAACGGAGGCTTTCCTGACGACTACAAAGGAGTGGGGGGGTAAGCACACCATGGGATTCTCCAGCCAGAGCATTGATGCGGTGCAGGTGAGTACTACCGGCACCGTAAGGGAAAGGGGAAGGGACCCGTGACGTAAGTGACTGGAGTCAAGTAGCAGGGCGTCCTACAGTAGATCGGGGGACAAGTACTGAGCAAGCAGCGGGAGAAGAGATGGGGTGACGGTGCCGGCTTATATGTGCCAGCACCCAAACCGCCCCGCTCCAAGAAGCTGCAGTGCTCAGAACCCGATCGAGAGGAGTGCAAACAGCACGGGGTCCCTTTTTGTCCCATAAGGGGTTCCAGGCTGTTGCAGCACCCCAGAATAACGGGAGGCCCCGGAAAAAGAAGGGGGGTCTCCCGACAGAAAGAAGCAGGGGCCAGAGAGCTGAGGAGACACAGGCATGGGCGTTCCCATCTTGTTTTCAGGTCCGGAGGGCACCAGAAAGGCAGGGGGTCCGCCGATGTTACAAGTGCCATGGGGCCAGTCATCTGTGGAGGTGTTGTCCGTACGCCAGTAGGCGGCGTCGGGACGACGTCTCCGCCTCTCTTTCATGTTTTGCAAGACTGGACTGTGAACAATGGTATGCCGGCACCCCGCCATGGGAAATACATAGCCCTCGCGGGACAGGCCGCTTTGTCGTACGGGCTTCAGCTGGTGCTGGGGCAATGTCCCAGATGGATGGGGACCCTACCCAGCCGGGACGCCTGGATGGTCCCCGTGATGGACAATACCTCCCCTGGGCCACGAGGGGGCAGCCGCCGGGTCTGCTTATGGGCCACTGGACCGGAGCTGGGACACTCATCCCTACCGGAGGATGGGGCCACCGCCAGAGGGCGCCCAGACAGCTGTGAGGTCCTAGATGGCAGCACTTCCACCACACCAGGAATTGCTGCCGGAAGAATTCCCAGGGGCACCCGGAGTGCTTCCGGGGGCTCTTTTGACACTTCCACCACACCAGGAAGTGTCATCAGAGGGAGCACCTGGAGCTCATCTGGGTCGGTATATAAGGGACCGCCTCCCTCCAGAAGCGAAGCCAGAGTTGGGAGGAAGGAGACGAAGCTTGTGAGGAGGGGAGAGGAGGTCGAAAGAGAAAGAGAAGAAAGAGTGTTGGAGGAAGGCATGGTGGTGCTGTGAGAAAATAAAGAAGTGTGTTTTGGACATTCTGGTGTCTGTCTGTCTATGTCCGGGGGTATGCTTTCCACAAGATACATCATAGACAGAAGCATGTCTACATCAAGACAGTGTACACAAGTGATTAAATGAGGACTCACTGTAATGCTGTATTCAGTTTTGGTCTTGATATTATCAAGAAGACATGGCAGTGCCAGAGAAAGTCCAGTGGAGAGGTGTGACATGTGAAGAGAGATAAAGGAGCTAAACCTTTTAGTTTAAGCAAACAGAGATTTGGCAGTTATATGATCGATGTGCTTAAAATTATCAGAATCAGAATCAGCTTTATTGGCCAAGTATATGTACACATACAAGGAACTGGACTCCGGTTTTACCTAGTATTGTCCCTGATGCTGTGAGATTGACTTAAGTGTTCATGAGAGTGATGGCCTGAGGAAAGAAACTGTTCACATGTCTGGTAGTTTTGGCGTACAGTGCTCTGTAGTGCCTACCAGAGGGAAGAAGTTGAAAAAGGTTGTAACCAGGGTGTGATGGGTCTGCAATGATGTTTTCTGCCCGTTTCCTGACTCGAGATCTGTATAAGTCTTGAATGGAGGGCAGATCAACACCAATGATTTTTTCTACAATCCTGACTGTCCGTTGAAGTCTGTTCCTGTCCTGTTTTGTGGCTGAGCCAAACCAGACTGTGATAGATGAACAGAGAACAGACTGGATTACTGCAGAGTAAAATTGGATGAACAGCTCCTGAGGCAGGTTGAACTTCCTGAGCTGGCGCAGGAAGTACAACCTCTGCTGGGCCTTTTTAACAATTGTGTTTATGTTTAGTTCCCACTTTAGGTCCTGGGAAATTGTGGATCCTAGAAACCTAAAGTTTTCCACAGCAGACACAATGCTGTTGAGTAGTGTGAGAGGGGGCAGCACTGGGGGGCTCCTCCTGAAGTCCACTGTCATCTCCACAGTTTTAAGCTTGTTCAGCTCCAGGTTGTTTTGACCGCACCAGAGGGCCAGCTGTTCGACCTCTCGTCTGTATACAGACTCGTCACTGTCCTTGATGAGGCCAATGACTGTCATATCATCTGCGAACTTCAGGATTTTAACAGACGGGTCTCTTGAGGTGCAGTCATTTGTGTAGAGGGAGAAGAGCAGAGGAGAGAGGACACATCCCCGGGGGGTGCCAGTGCTGACTGTTCGTGTGCTGGATGTGATTTTTCCCAGTCTCACTTGCTGCTTCCTATCTGTCAGGAAGTTTTTGATCCACTGGGAGATGGGAGCTGGTACAGTGAGCCAAGTGAGTTTGGTGTGGAGGACTTCTGGAATGATAGTATTGAACGCCGAGCTGAAGTCCCCAAACAGGATCCTAGCATATGTCCCTGGAGAGTCGAGATGTTGCAGGATGTAGTGCAGTCCCATGTTGATTGCATCATCCACTGATCTGTTTGCTCAGTAAGCAAACTGTAGGGGGTCAAGCAGGGGGTCTGTAATGTCCTTCAGGTAGGTCAACATCAGTATTTCAAAGGATTTCATGACCACAGACGTCAGGGCGACTGGCCTGTAGTCATTTAACCCTGTGATGGAGGTTTTCTTTGGAACCGGGATAATTGTGGAACACTTAAGGCAGGAAGGAACTTCACATAGCTCCAGGGATCTGTTGAAGATCTGTGTAAATATGGGGGCCAGCTGATCAGCACAGACTTTAAGACAGGAGGGTGACACACCATCTGGACCTGGTGCCTTCCTGATCTTCTGTCTCCTGAAGAGCTGACTCACGTCCCCTTCACAGATCCTGAGTGCAGGTATGGTGTCAGTGGGGAGGGGCAGGGGCTTGGTAGTGAGTGCTGGGAGTGTATTTTGATTGGCGTGGGTGAGAGGTGTGAAAGAGGGATTGTCAAACCTGCAGTAGAACAAATTCAGCTCGTTGGCCAGTTGATGGTTCTCTTCAGTATGGGGGGATGGTTTCCTGTAGTTGGTGATGTCTTTCAAACCTCTCCACACTGATGCAGGGTCATTGGCTGTAAACCTATTTTCCAGCTTTTCAGTGTAGCACCTCTTTGCTACTCTGATCTCCTTTGTCAATGTGTTTCTGGCTTGATTATACAGGATTCTGTCCCCACTTCTGTAGGCCTTCTCCTTAGCCTTACGAAGCTGCCTGAGTTTTGTAGTAAACCAGGGTTTGTTGTTGTATGTGCGAAAAGTTTTCATGGGCACACACATATCCTCACAAAAACTGACGTAGGATGTCACAGTGTCAGTAAGCTCATCCAGGTCTGTCGCTGCAGACTCAAAAACACTCCAATCAGTACAGTCAAAGCAGGCTTGTGGTTCCAGCTTTGCCTCGTTGGTCCATCTCTTCACCGTTTTCACCATGAAAAGTACCATGAAAGTAATTCTTCAATAAGGACACCAGGACACAGTTGGAAACTTGTTAAATCCAGAATTTGCACAAATGTTACAAATAGTTTCTTCACAAAAAGAAACACAGACACATGGAATGAACTACCAAGTAGTGTAGTGGAGAATAGTTCTTTAGAGGCCTTCAGATCTCAGTGTGATGTTATTTTAGACAGTGAATAGAAAGGATGTGCTTGTTGGGATGAATGGCCTCTTCTCATCAAAACCGTCCTAATGTTCTACAGATTCTTACAATATACAGCAAATATCTGACTTTGTAGGAAATAATTCCAACTTTCTGGAATTTGTTTTGCAAGCCAAGGACTCTTGTGCTTCTAACATCATTTATGCAATAGCAACAATAACCATAGTGTCTTCACCTGTCAAAGCCACTAGATGATCCACTTCTTGTGTCAGGTGTGAAACTCAGGCTCCTGATACACAACACACCGCTGTTGAATCAACCAACGCTTCTTATGCATCAAGTATATCTACCAGTTTTTTTGGCTGTTTATGTATTAAATATACTGCAATCGTTATATTACTCTAGTTATTTTAATCCGAGGATGGCAATTCAGTCATTTTATAACTTGCCTAATCACCCATTTCTTGAAGATCTTGAATTTTTTCAAAATGCTGCTCAACTGCACTCTTTATAGTGAGCTCTTCTGTTGGTTTATTTTTGGCAGGAATTTTTTGAACAAAGCAGGTGTACAGTGATCTCCCGCTATATCGCGGTTCAGCTATCGCGCCCACTACATCGCGGATTTATTAATATTATTTTTATTACTGAGGGGCTCTGCCCCCTGCTCGCTTCGCTCGCCCACCCCCAGGTTTGGTTTACTGGATAAACAATTTAAAGAGATTGTTATTTTCATGGGAATTGTTACATATACATTATTTTCATTTTTACTTTAAAACTTTTGTAAAAACAATATTTGTCCTTTATTTCCTGCCCCAGGCATGGTTAAATCTCTTTCTCGCGGGATTTGTAATGCTGCTCGCGTTGTGAAGTGGGGGGGGGGTCTGAACGCACGCTAAAGAGATGCAATCGGTTCAGCTGATGTCTTGCTGCTGCTGCTGGCCAGCTGTGTGTTGTGCTTGTCGCACTTTGCGTCAATCATTTAAAAGCCTGTACAGCAGCTGTCCTTTTGCCATTTCGCGTCTCTGCCGCTAGCATTCTGAAGGAGGAGGAGGAGGAGTGGGGAGTGGGGGGTTGTGAGGGCTGAACGCACACTGGCTTGCTGCAGCTGCTGCTGGCAAGCTGCGTGTTCTGCTTGTCGTTTTAAGAGCTGGGAGCACCTGAAGTTTGTCTGCCAAAAGCACTCCAACAACTGCTAGGTTAGATGTCAGTGAACTTGCTTTAAATTGTTTTTAAGTAGGGCATGACGTGCAAAGGCCACCATCTCACGGGTTTTGCTTCCTAAGGTTGTAATGCCTAGTCAAATTGTCTCTCTGAGATGATCTGGTCTCGATTGCTTTGCTCAACCCCCCCCCCCGGAGGCGCGCTACGCTCCTGCCACTTCGTGTCTCTTCCGCTCGCATTGTGAAGGGGGAAAGCTGAATGCATGCTAAGCAGAATTGGACGAATCAGCTACTGGCTTTGCACTGCTTCTACCAAGATACCTGTTCTGCTTGTCGCTCTGCGCGTTCATCATTTAAAAGCCTGTACAGCAGCTGTCCTTCTGTCTCACTGCCTTGTCTTGCGTGACCATTAAAATGTCTCTCGTGGGATGTCAAATTGTCTTCTGAGAAGATCAAGCCTCGTCACCCTGGTCTCCCTCCCAAAATTTTTTTTATAATAGAGAGATGTTACTCATATCCTTAGCCCGACATCCACATATCATATGTGTTTACAAAATGCGTTTTAATAAGTTTACATGTGTTTAAAGCATGTGGGAGGGGTATTTTAAGGCTTAAACTATTAAAAAAAATGTTTATTTATATGGTCTTTCTATATCGCGGATTTTCACCTATCAGTGATGGGTCTGGAATGTAACTTACCCACGACAGGCCGGGGGATCACTGTATATTTTGCAGTTTTTTTTAAGGCTCATTAAATAGTCCCAAAATGCTAAATTCATCCAATTCTCTGCTGATCAGGTTTACCTGGCAGATACAAATGAGAGAAAATAGTTTTAAGGTTTCTTAAATTGGTATTTAACTAATTTATGATTCAGCTCTCAGGTGATAATTAACTTAAATAGCAGACTAATAAGTGAATCAAAGACAAAAGTAGCTGCTTGGGGTGAGGTCTCACCAGTGGGCCCAGTCCTATTTAGAAGGCAGGTTTGACTTTTTGTGATTTCTAATGCCTGCAGCAATATTTGAGGCTGATGTGTGTGAGAAATCACAACAGGGTTCTCCTGTTGCCTACATGCTTTCTTCTCAATAGTACTGCAGGTTACCTACCACATAGATGGAGGGTGTGTGCGCGCGCGCGCGTGTGTGTGTGTGTGTGTGTGTGTGTGTGTGTGTGTGTGTGTGTGAATGTGCCCTGTGATGGTCTGGCAGCCAACCCAGTACTAGTTGCTGCCTTGCAAGAAGTCCCGCTGGATTAGGCAGTGGCTCCCTGTGACTCTGAACTAGATGATGTACTGAAACAGAATGAGACGGAAGAGATTTTTTAAGTTAACAGGAACAGGAGACAAGACGTGGTCGAAAAAACAAGCAAAGGTCATACAGTAAAACAGAGAGAGAATCAAATGTCTAATTTTAAATGTCAAGCAAATACCTTGAAACCAGACAAATCTTGAAACCAGACAAATATATGTAACCAGGAGAGAGAGAGGTCAAAAAAAGCAACATACATACCATGCAGGAATCCTAATATTGGATGCTCCAGAACAGAATGTGGCACCTATTAGGCCAACACTCTGGATGATGTCATACGTCACGCACTCCAAAGTAAATCTAAGATGGATAACTTTGACAACAGCCAACATGATTTCTAAAACTAGTGATGCCCAAGTCATAAACAAAATGGGGTCATATTCTTTGTGGTCTAAAACCCAATATTCCATGTACAACATGTATTCAGATCTCATCGGAAATGCAAAAAATTAAATAAAATAGTTTATTATTAATTATTTTTAAATGGATCCATGTGTGTTTGTGAATTAAGGATTGGTTATGTATTCATTTTGATGCTTTTTTGTTTTTGAGCTGCTTCCATGGCAACAGGGGATAAATTATGAAGAAAGAGTAAAAGAGCTGAGCCTTTACAGTTTAAGTAAAAGAATATTAAGAGGAGACATGATTGAAGTGTTTAAAATTATGAAGGGAATTAGTTCAGTGGATCAAGTTCATCAAGAGCACAGGGACACAATTGGAAGTTGTTAAGGGTAAATTTTGTACAAACATTAGGAAGTTTTACCTTACACAGAGGACCACCGACACATGGAATAAGTTACAAAGTAGTTTGGTGGACAGTATGACTTTAGGAACATTTTAAACTAAACTAAACTTGATATTATTTTAGAAGAATTAAGTGGATAGGACTAGCAAATGGATGGGCTGAGTGGCCTGTTCTCATCTAGATTATTGTAATGTGCAAACTCTGCCGTGGAAATGTAATGTGGCAAGTTCTCCAGAAGGCTTGACACAACTGACCAAGCAAGTACCTTCAGAAACTGCCTATAAGTGTACCTAAGAGAACTGCTGCTATTTCAAGGCAGAGGGTGGTCACACCAAATATTGATTTCACTTCATTTCCTGGCTCTTCTGTGACTGTGTCTGGGGGGGGGGTCAGCATTTCAAAAGTAGAAATGCTTCTACTTC
Organism: Erpetoichthys calabaricus; assembly: GCF_900747795.2. Taxonomy (NCBI): domain Eukaryota; kingdom Metazoa; phylum Chordata; class Cladistia; order Polypteriformes; family Polypteridae; genus Erpetoichthys; species Erpetoichthys calabaricus. The sequence continues at coordinate 53,696,693 of NC_041410.2, read as the reverse complement.
TGAACAGGAAGACAAAAAGAGACAGAGAGAAAGAAGTTTAGCACTTAAGATCCCAGTAATTCCAGTATCGTATCAAAGGTGTGTTGTATAGGTGGACACTTTAAAGATTGATTGTCCTTGGAGACGGCGACCAAGACAAGTCTTACTGGAATTCAACAGGATCATCTCTTCAGGAGGCAAATAACTTTTTGTTCTTTGACACACATCTCACACATGAAGCTGAACTGAGTTTGTTTAGGGAGTAGTTCTGTCTCCATTTGTGCTTATATTTTTTAACATTTTAACATCCAGCCATTACAAGAATAGTTTGAGTCTTAATTTAATTTCTTAAATTATGTATATATAAGATATTATTAACTTTCACTTCTGTTACCTTTTGGTGTGTGTAGCAGAACAATCTAGCAAGGGTTATAAAAGTCTAATTTCTTGATCTTGTTTTAGTCATTAGGTACAACTATTACAAGTTGCTTTCTCTCTGATTGGTTTGTACAGCCAGTGTGGAGGTTGTAACAAATTGTCTCCAACACACTGATGGGGCCGATCGCTACCACTCACCTTGCTAACTTTAGGGCGGCTGATAAAAAAGATAGGCCAATATTACACCCTGAAGTGCCCTGCTGTACGTCCATTTTTGAAATGATCAGCTCAAACCGACGAATGAATATATACAGTACTAGGGGGCTTCGCCCCCTGCTCGCTTCGCTCACCAATACAATACAATACAGTTTATTTTTGTATAGCCCAAAATCACACAGGAAGTGCCACAATGGGCTTTAACAGGCCCTGCCTCTTGACAGCCCCCCAGCCTTGACTCTCTAAGAAGACAAGGAAAAACTCCCAAAAAAACCTAGTAGGGAAAAATGGAAGAAACCTTGGGAAAGGCAGTTCAAAGAGAGACCCCTTTCCAGGTAGATTGGGCGTGCAGTGGGTGTCAAAAGAAGGGGGTCAATACAATACAATACAGTACAGTACACAGTAACCAACCCCCCGGCCTGCGCTATGCACCAGCCACTTTGCGTCTCTGCCGCTCGCATATGTAGATTTCACTTTCACCAAACAACAAATCTTTTTAATTCTCGCAGATAGGCCTCTTCATTGGGAAGAAACATTACTTTTCCCTGATGGCAACATGAATTAGACGATCTACAAGTCTCCGACTTAAAGTTTAAATCCGAACAATATATTCGATCTCTTTTCACTGTTCCATTATTTCACCGAGTAATAATTTCCATCTGTTTGCGCTAATGCGATCTTTACTATAATTTTTTTGAGATTTTCGAATTTTAGTACTTTCATTATCTCAAATCTGCTCTGCATGTATTACGCACCAACGTTTTTGTACCTCTTTATGACGTTCTACTTTGTCATCTACTCTTTGTCTTTTATTTCCAGCCCCGGACGTGGTAAAATCTAAAGTCTCGTCTTACGGGACTTGAAAGTATCTCCCTGAAAAGTGTTGTTTGTCCCAGGATTTTTTTTATATAATAGAGAGATATAAAAAAACAGCTTTAAGGTAACATCCATAAGCAATGAGAAATATATTATACAAAAAAAGAAAGTCAGGATGATAAAAAATGGCCACAATTCCTTTCCTCCCCCACACCAACCCAAAATAACCCCTATACATGCAAATAAAAAATATACAGTGGAAAAATCACACCCCAGCCTCCTTCTGAAGGTCTCACACAAGTTCAAAGTTCCAGCCAACTGTTAACAGCAAGTGAATGAATTGTACAATGCTGGACGACCCAAAAAAGTCTAAATCTTAACTGTAAAATGCTTCTCAGTCAGTCTTTGCCATTGTAAAAATAAAGGACTTCATTAGCTCCACTGAGTCCGCTAGATGTAACAGAATGCGAAATGCACATTCCTAGAGCAAATCTTTGACCTCCACCTATATAGACAGGACTTTGGGAGCTGCTAAACCTTTTCCCATGGCCTTGGCAGATGCTGATCAGTTTAGGTAGGTCTTTTCCGTCTTATTTTTCTTGATGGCTGTTCTCCTCTACTTTTGAAAAACAAAATTCCACCAGAAAAAAGAAACCAGATGTAGCGCCTTCTGGGGCGCTGCTGTCAATCACAGGCTGTATGGGCTGCCACTATCCTAATACCCGCATAAGCAAACCAGACAGACAGCAGAAAACACTTTTTATGTGACAGCGCTACAGGGTTGCCTTTCTTCTCTCCAATCGGCTCTGCAGCAAAAGGGTATCAACAGTCTTGTGCACTTAAGTTTGACCATGAAAGACATTCTTTGATTCAGAGATCTGCTTTTCACCTTTGTTAAAACACCCTGTTCTATGGTTTTCCATTCTGATGTGAACTCTTAATCTATCTCATAGTGTTTCGACCCTGGGTCCTTGACATTTTTTTGATTTTTCAGGTAGGAACACTTCTTCCCTGGTAGACTGTGGTCTTGTCTAATGCTTGGCTATTTAACTAATGCTACTGAAAACACTGGTGATATAGTGGACAAAACAGAAATTAAGTCATTTTTAATTTTTCATGAGTAGCTGGATTGTAAGAGATGTGTGTCCAGTGTCATTCACTATAGTGCCTGTTGAACAGTTCCAGACAGTCTCAGCCATATTCAGCTTATACTGTCCATCAATTTACAAGAGTTACAAAAGTTCAGAAAGAAATAACTTAAAGGAACTTATTCCTTCATATTACGAAATCTTACATATTTTTACATCTAATGCGTAAGCAATGTCATAGTTCAAAGAGTACTTTGCTCTAAGGCAAAAGAATAACTTGCTAGAATGCAGAATTTAGCATTAACAAATCATACCCTGTCTAATTCTTCTGCAACTGAAAGTTATGCAGTTCAATACGAAACACAACCTACTTCTACTTCTACTTCTTTGGTTGATTGTGCAAACAGAAGTGCATATTTTGAGAGAAAATGTGGATTTTCAACTTTTCCATTTAGGCTTCAATAGCTAATGAAGAAATCAAAGCTCTGAACTAAGAATAATGGAATATAAACAGTTTAGATTAATCCCCCTCTACAAATAAAGGTTCATAACGTTCATTGTATTTGGATTACAAAAATGCTTTTTGTAATGACAGCTTGTCCTCATATCTAACACTGTGACATCTTTAGTCAAGCTGTTTTACCTATCAAACACAGCCCGTCCTTACTTTCAAATACTTTACTATCCAGCTGTATATTTTAGAGCACAGATCGCATGTTTATGTTTCTTGCACAATGATGGAACAAAGGAGAGCATTGTGCTATGTAAACACATTAATTTAAGGAATTTTATCAGTTAAGAAATTTAAAGACACATTTGCCTTTTATTAGCATATATATATATATATATATATATACAGTACTGTGCAAAAGTTTTAGGCAGGTATGAAAAAATGCTGTAAACAAAGAATGCTTTCAAAAATGGAAGTGTTAATCATTTATTTTCATCAATCAACAAAATGCAGTGTATGAACAAAAGAGAAATCTAAATCAAATCAATATTTGGTGTGACCACCCTTTGCCTTCAAAACAACATCAATTCTTCTAGGTACACTTGCACACAGTTTTTGAAGGAACTCGACTGGTAGGTTGTTCCAAACATCTTGGAGAACTAACCACAGATCTTCTGTGGATGTAGGCTTCCTCACATCCTTCTGTCTCTTCATGTAATCCCAGACACACTCGGTGATGTTGAGATCAGGGCTCTGTGGGGGCCATACCATCACTTCCAGGACTTCTTGTTCTTCTATACGCTAAAGATAGTTCTTAATGACTTTGGCTGTATGTTTGGGGTCGTTGTCCTGCTGCAGAATAAATTTGGGGCCAATCATACGCCTCCCTGATGGTATTGCATGATGGATAAGTATATGCCTGTATTTCTCAGCATTGAGAACACCATTAATCCTGAACAAATCTCCAAGTCCATTTGCAGAAATGCAGCCCCAAACGTTCAAGGAACCTCCACCATGCTTCACTGTTGCCTGCAGACACTCATTATTGTACCGCTCTCCAGCCCTTCGATGAACAAACTGCCTTCTGCTACAGCCAAATATTTCAAATTTTGACTCATCAGTCCAGAGCACCTGCTGCCATTTTTCTGCACCCCAGTCCCTATGTTTTCGTGCATACTTGGCACGAGTCGCTTGGCCTTGTTTCCACGTCGGAGGTATGGCTTTTTGGCTGCAACTCTTCCATGAAGACCACTTCTGGCCAGACTTCTCCGGACAGTAGATGGGTGTACCTGGGTCCCACTGGTTTCTGCCAGTTCTGAGCTGATGGCACTGCTGGACATCTTCCGATTTCGAAGGGTAATAAACTTGATGTGTCTTTCATCTGCTGCACAAGTTTCCTTGGCCGACCACTGGGTCTACGATCCTCAACGTTGCCCGTTTCTTTGTGCTTCTTCAAAAGAGCTTGAACAGCACATCTTGAAACCCCAGTCTGCTTTGAAATCTTTGTCTGGGAGAGACCTTGCTGATGCAGTATAACTTGTGTCTTGTTGCTGTGCTCAATCTTGCCATTACATGAAACTGTCTTCCACAACCTCACCTTGGTAGCAGAGTTTGGCTGTTCCTCCCCCAGTTTTAAGCCTCTTACACAGCTGTTTCTGTTTCAGTTAATGACTGTGTTTCAACCTACGTGTGACATTGATGATCATTAGCACCTGTTTGGTATAATTGGTTGATCATACACCTGACTATAATCCTACAAAATCCCTGACTTTGTGCAAGTGTACCTATAAGAATTGATGCTGGTTTGAAGGCAAAAGGTAGTAACACCAAATATTGATTTGATTTAGATTTTTCTTTTGTTCGCTCACTTTGCATTTTGTAAATTGATAGCAATAAACAATCATTATTCTGTTCTCGTCTTTGGTGTTTGAACCAGAAACTAAACAGCAGCCAAACTCTACTTCACAAACGATTAATAGAGTCAGGAGATAGCGCTTTGCTCCAATTTTAATTCGATTTAATGAAGTTAGAGTGAAACTGAAAAGAAGTAAAATACAAATAATTACTGATTTAAATAAACAATATAACTTTGCTCTATACTTATCAAATTAACTTAAACTAATACTTACAGACTTTGCTTCGATGGGACTAAAACTGACTAATCGTGAAACATGCTGTCTAACTACTGACTTCCTGTAATTCTATTTCCGCTTCCTTACAACTATGTACATGAATATTCATAAGGTTATATTAATATTCATTTGAACATCAAACAGCTATTCTGAGAGGCAGAACACTCCCCGCCTGGCGTCTGTGATGCCAGTATTAAATCTAGACTAAACAGATTATAACTTCTTTCATTCTTAATCGTCTGTTGACAAAAGCAAGATAACTTCTGATGCAGGTCTCAGTAATGTCTTTGAAATATCATGGTCTGACGTTTTAAGTTCTACTTTCCGCACTTTCCCATCTGCACTGGGATAGACTGTTTTGACCACTGCAAAGGGCCACTTGTTTCGTGCACTGTGATAATTTTTTAGAAGCACAATATCTCCTTTTTGAAGGTTCAGATGACATTTATTCCACTTGTGACGCTGTTGAAGTGTAGAAAGATATTCCTGCCGCCAGCGGGTCCAGAACTTGTCTGCAAGAGCTTGTACTCTTCTCCACTGACTTCTGTAAAGGTTCTTGTCTGTAAATTCTCCTGGCGGAATAGAACTACCAATCTTCTGTGTAAGAAGTGTAGTAGGTGTCAAAATAAATGGTGAGTCAGGATCCGTAGATACAGGGACTAGAGATCTAGCATTAATAATAGCGGTAACTTCAGCCATCAAAGTACACAGAACATCATGAGAGAGACAAAGGTTCTCTTGTTTTAGCATGCAGTCCAGAATTCTACGAGCCACTCCTATCATTCTCTCCCAGGCCCCTCCCATATGAGAGGAATGAGGAGGGTTAAATTCCCACGCACAACCTTGTTTGTTAAGATACCTCTTGAAGTTTTGATTTCTCTCATCTTTGACAAATCCCAGCTCCTTACATGCTCCTACAAAGTTTGTACCACAATCCGATCTAAGTTGTTTTGCGGACCCTCGTATAGAGAAAAATCTTCTCACGGCATTAATGCAGCTTGAAGTATCCAGAGATGATATCACTTCAATATGCACAGCTCTTGTGCTCATACATGTAAACAATATTGCCCATCGTTTACCTTCTGCTGATCCTCCTCTAGTACGCCTGACAGTCACTGTCCAAGGTCCAAAAACATCCATTCCTACATACGTGAATGGTGGAGCTGCAGTGACACGTTCAAGAGGCAAGTCTGCCATTTGCTGTCCTGTCACCTTTCCACGGAGCTTTCGGCAAGTGACACACATATGTAAAATAGTGCTGACAAGTCTCTTGCCTCCAGTTATCCACAGGCCTGCGGCTCTAAGAGCTCCCTCTGTAAAGTGACGGCCCTGATGTTTCACACGTTCGTGATAGTAGCGTACTAACAACACAGAAATATGATGCTGTCTAGGCAAGATTAGTGGATACTTTTCACCACTCTCCAGTTGTGCATTTCTAAGCCGGCCTCCAATCCTGATAAGGCCTTCATCCACTTTGGGTTGAGTTTAAAAAGTGAACTGTTTTTATCTACAGTTTTCCCATTATCGAGAAACTTTAGCTCCTTCATATATGCTTCAGTCTGAACGGACTTAATGATAGTATCTGAAGCCTGAGAAAGTTCATCAGGTGTATGTGGTTTAAAGCAGTAGTGCCAGCCTCTGCATTCAGTGATGTTTTGAGCGGCCTTGTAGGAGCGAGCAATGTGAATAAGGAGGGCTATAGCTCTAACTAATGAGTCCCAGGTAGAGAATCTTTTAAAGCGGTTAGTGGTCAGCCCTTCTTTTCCTTGAATGTGAGTAGCACAGTTTGTAACTGTTTGCCGTATTTCAGCATCTTTCTCAGGGTTCACAAGTTCAAAAAACACTGATGTCACTTGTTGATTGTCATGGTGCTTATAGAGGAAAGCTGGTCCAGTAGTCCATATTGTCTCTGCCAGATGCGACGCACTGATGGACCTAGATGCATAATCTGCTGGGTTTTCATTCGAAGGTACGTAGAGCCACTGTTCAGGCTTTGTTGACTGACGAATGCGCTGAATTCTATTGTGCACATACACATAGAAGCGTCTAGTCTGATTGTGTATGTAGCCTAAGACAACTTTGCTGTCACAGTAAAACTTAACCGTGTCCACCTGTAAGTCTATTTCACGGAGGATGAGCTCTGCAATTTCCACTGCCATTACCGCAGCACACAGCTCAAGCCGAGGAATAGTAGGCTCAGACAGAGGAGCCAGCCTGGCTTTTCCAAAGACAAAGCCCACATCGATTTTCCCTTCTTTGCTAATACTTCTAATGTAGGCCACAGCCCCAATAGCTTTAGTAGACGCATCAGAAAACACACAAAGCTCCCTGCGTGCTGCATTAGATATAGAGCTGGTAGTATACATACGTGAAATATGCAGATGTTGCAAATGTTGTAGCGAATTCCTCCAAGTTTCCCATTCCTGTTGCTTTTGTTCTGGCAATGGTGTGTCCCATTCACAAACATTGCAGCAAAGTTCCCGCAGCAAAGCCCTACCTTGTATGGTCACTGGAGCAAACTAAACCAAGTGGGTCAAAAAGGCTATTAACCATGGATAAACACCTCGCCGTGTGAATGGCTTATCACTTGTAGACATTTTGAATGTAAAGGTGTCTGCTGCTATTTCCCAGCAAAGTCCCCAAACTGCACTGACTGGCCTCTGTATCATCCCTGAAGTCTAAGTCCTTCATGCCTTTAGCATGATCCTCTGAGGGAAAGGCTTGCATGACAACTGAACTGTTAGAAGCGATTTTGTGCAAATGAATATTTGAATCAGCGAGTGACCCTTTAGTCCTTTTTAAGAGGTCAATAGCTTCTTCATCTGAAGACAAGGACATAAGCCCATCATCCACATAAAAATGTCTCTCAACAAACTGCCGTGTGTCTGTGCCATGTTCCTGCTCACCTGCTTCAGCCGCCCTTCTAAGTCCATAAATGGCAACTGCTGGTGAAGGACTGTTGCCAAAGACATGAACTTTCATCCTATACTCCACAATGTCCTTAGACATGTTGTTGTCTCTATACCACAGGAATCTTAAGAAATTTCTATGGTCCCTCTCTCACAATAAAACAGTAGAACATTTGTTGAATGTCTACTGTAAATGCTACTTGCTCCCTTCTAAAGCGGATCAAAACTCCTAACAAACTGTTATTGAGGTCTGGGCCTTTAAGCAACACATTGTTCAATGAAACATCCAGATGCCGAGCGCTCGAATCAAAGACAACCCTAATCTGATTGGGTTTCTTAGGATGGTGTACACCAAAAAATGGCAAATACCAGCATTCTTCATTGTTCATCAGAGGTGGTGCTAGCTCTGCATGATCATTTTCAAGAATTTTACTCATAAAGGTCAGAAACTGATCTCTCATCTCAGGTTTGCGATTCAGTGTGTGGTTCAGAGAGGCAAGCCGAGTCATAGCTTGCTCACGGTTGTTAGGGAGTCTTTGTCTGGGCACTTTAAATGGGAGTGGGGCTACCCAACTGTTGACGTCATCCCTATACATTTCACTGTCCATAATATTTAAAACATTGAATCTTCAATTGATGGACCAAGATCACTTGTCAATTTATTGAATGATTGAACACTGTGTGCCCAATGCTGTACTCTGAAGTACTTTTTCCATATACACTGCTGATGTTTTGTTTCTCCCCGCCATGGTGCTTCCCTTCCTGAAGATGAATTAAACTTTCACATGAAGTGAGGGAAGTTGGTTGCCCATTGAATAAAATGTTAGTCTTAAATGAGCACACACTTGGCTTGTGTGCACCTCGAAGGCATACCTCACCAATAAGGACCCAACCTAAATCTAGCTTCTGTGCAAAGGGTGAATCACGGGGACCGTTGATCTGCTGTCTGACTTTGTGTGCTTGTATAATGTCTCTCCCTAGCAAAAGGAGGATTTCTGCGTCAGGGTCAATCTCGGGGATGTATTTTGCCACAGATTTTAGATGGGGATGATACATAGCAACATTTGGAGCTGGTATTTCTGACCTGTTGTCAGGTATCTGATTGCATTCGATGAGTGGTGGTAGAGCCATGCTGATTCTTTCAGACTGATTCAATCCAGAAGCCTTCTGCTCTTCTCCCAGACATGTCAGTTATCCCAGAGCAGGTTCTAAGTGAATACGAGTAAGGTTGACCATGAACATCAAACAGTTCAAAAAACTCTGACCGGGCAAGTGAGCGATTGCTCTGGTCATCAAGTACAGCATACATCTTGACTGCTTTCTCTCTCTGACCCTGGGGGAAACACTCTGACGAGACATATCTTGGCACATGACCTGGGTAACTGGGCTTCATCACAGACTTCGGTGCAGTGGCAGGTAACAGAGGAAGTGTCGATGGAATCTCTTTGACCTTTCTTGCCAGTATCTACTCCTGAGACTGTATCTTCTGAATCTTGAGGGGGTGAACCAGGGTGCATTGCTGAGACATGACGGTCACTGTTACACTCTATACACTTAACTGGCACTTTGCAGTCCCTAGCTTGATGAGAAGTAGATGCACAGCATTTGTAGCAGATTCCGTTGTCTTTAAGAAAGGCTTTTCTTTCTTCCAAAAACTTTGCTCTAAATGCTCTGCACTTTTTGAGTGGGTGTGGTTTCTTGTGAATAGGGCACCTTTTGTCCCGAGTCGTCATTCTGCACTGAAAGAACATGTTCCAGTGAATCAACTTTTGTGTCAACATCTGTTTTATGTGTAGATATGGGAGTTCGTGAGTGTAGGTTCTGATAATATGATTTTTTCTCTTGCTGGAGTGCTGTGGTTACTGAAGAGGATGAAACTAGGGTCATTCCTGGCTCGTGCTTCTTGACATATAAATGCGGTGAAAAAAAGAAAAGGGGGGAAAGCGTCCCTTGTTATTGGCCTTATACTTAGAACCACAGGACATCCATTTCTCTTGCAAAGCGTGTGGAAGCTTATCTACAATGGGATTTATACCGCGGGCAGTATCTAAGAAGGCAAGTCCGGGTAAATAGCCATCTTCTTTGCTGACTGAAGTTCCATTAAAAGATCTCCTAGCTCTCGCAGCTTGCTATAGTCTTTGCTAGAGATTCTTGGAAAAAATGTCTAGGCTTTTAAAGAGAGCATCTTCAATTACTTCTGGTGCAGCATAGCACTCGTTCAGTCTGTCCCAGGCTTTCCTGAGGGCTACTCCTGTATTATTGATGTGCACTTGACGGATTCTCTTTACATGCTCAGACGATTCCTTCCCCAACCACTTTGTTAACTGGTCCAGTTCTTCTGCTGCTGAAAGCCCCAAGCCTCCAGTAGCATTAGTAAAGGAAGACTTCCAAGCCCTGAAACTCTCAGGTCGATCATCAAACTGGCTAAGTCCTGAATTTACCAACTCACGGCGTGCTAGGTACCTAGCAAAGTCTGTCATTGGAAGAACCTGAGTATGATTCATTGTGGTCTGATTGTGAGGCTGTGCATAGTGCTGAGATGGCAGGCTGAAAAAATCAGGGTATGGCTGAGCATCCATGCAGTGATCTTTTTGTTCCTGTCTATTTATATTTGGATTATGATCATCAAATGTGAGATAAGAGTCAAAAAAGGCATCACGATCTTCTATTAGCTTTGACTGCTTTTATTTTCTAGGCACAGACGTCTTAAGGGCAAATGGTGTTCCCCACGTGATATGATCATCTTCAAGTGGTCATCTGACTGCAAACCTGCTCCTCTGAGTGAATCAGCGTGTAGCTCCGCCTCCCCGCCGGAGCGGCTGCTTGCGCGCTTTGATGCAAACTTATCTGATGGCGTGTGCCTCTCTCCTTTCACAGACGCCCTTCCGTCATTGTCTTCAGCCGCTTCTAAAACTTCGGCTTGCGCTTCAGCAGCGGCCGCTTCTCTTTGTAATATCAGCGTTCCCAATTCGGCATCCAACTTGGCTTTCTCCATGGCCATTCTAGCTTGTTCAATCTTTAACCGCGCTTCGCGTTCAGCAAAGGATGCCGCGTGCACGTCGCGGCTTCCGCTTCAGCGCGGGCCCTTGCTGCTCGTGCCTTACACAAGATGCAAACGTCGTGCGCCTGCGGAGCCGGCATGGGAGAGTTGTCGATATCGCTCATGACACAATCCAACTTGATACCGAAAACAGATTCCCAACTGTTAAAGAGTCTTTTCACTATTCTGTTCTCGTCTTTGGTGTTTGAACCCAGAAACTAAACAGCAGCCAAACTCTACTTCACCAAACGATTAATAGAGTCAGGAGATAGCGCTTTGCTCCAATTTTAATTCGATTTAATGAAGTTAGAGTGAAAACTGAAAAGAAGTAAAATACAAATAATTACTGATTTAAATAAACAATATAACTTTGCTCTATACTTATCAAATTAACTTAAACTAATACTTACAGACCTTTGCTTCGATGGGGACTAACTACTGACTAATCGTGAAACATGCTGTCTAATCTACTGACTTCCTGTATTTCTATTCTCCGCTTCCTTACAACTATGTACATGAAATATTCAAAAGGTTATATTAATATTCATTTGAACATCAAACAGCTATTCTGAGTGGCAGAACAATCAGTATTTATATTTCTGAAAGCATTCTTTGTTTACCAGCATTTTTTCACACCCCTGCCTAAAACTTTTGCACAGTACTGTATATACAGTATATATACAGTATATATATATTTTATTTATATATATACTGCTATGTTCATATTAAGCATCTCGATTGATATTGTACATTTTAGTATCAAAAGTATCAATTGTTTATTGGTCATACACTTTTTGCTACATAATTTAGACAAAGTAGAAAATTTTTCTTTTCAGTTCACTTTCCATATACTCTTCATTCACAGAGAGCCCAGGAGTGAAAATCTGTTAAGCTGAACAGAACAGAGCTCCTTATCCTCAGCAACAGTGTTGAGCTCCATTCTGGGGAATCCCCTGCTGCTAGAAGACATCTATGATGTCATGTCTATAGAAATCCACAAAAAGAAAACTAAATGAGACAACAAGATGTCTCCTTGAGAGTGTGGCACAACCACACTGTATGGACTCCACACAAAATTATTCATACAGAACTCTTACTATAGGCACTGAACAGTACAACATAGTGGTCTGGTAGCAGCATTCACAAGGTTTCACAGGGTAAATAGTCATGAGACTTTTTTTACAAAGCACATGTACAGTGGATTCAGAATGTACTTTATGCCCCTTCACTTAGTTCAACATTTTGTTTTATATCGACCTTGTACTAAAATCATTTAAATTCATTTTTTCTCACATCAAGCAACACTCAATACCCCAGAATGGCAAAACAAAAACAGGATCTAAGAATTTTTTGCAAAGAAAAAAACTGATATATCACATTGACATGAGTATTCAGACCCTTTGTTCAGTACTCCATTGAAGCACCTTTGGTAGCAATTACATCCTGGAGTCTTCTTGGGAATGACGTGGCAATCTTCACACACACCTGGATTTGGAGATTTTCTGCCATTTTTGTCTCTTCATATTCTCTTAAGCTCTGTCTGGCTGCATGGAGACCATCAGTGGACAGCTATTTTCAGGTCTCTCCAGAGATATTTGATTTGGTTCAAGTCTGGCCTGTGCCTGGTAAACTCAAGGACATTCCCAGAGCCACACTTGTGTAGTGTTTGCTTTGTGCTTAAGGTTATTGTCCTGTTGGATGGTGAACCTTTGGTCTAGTCTGAGGTCCAGAGTGCTCCAGAGGCAGGTTTTCGTCTAAGGATACCTTTATATTTTACTTGGTTGACTGATTTTCTCCAGATGTAAAGCTAATCTTGCTTCATTCAGAAACAGAGAATCTTTGTTTTCTCACAGTCTTGACAGTCTTTTAGATGCCATTTTGAAAGCTCCAAGCAGAAGTCCTGTGTATTTTAGTGAAGACTGGCTTTTACCTGACCACTCTGTCATAAAGCCCAGATTATTGAGTGTTTCAGTTATGGTTGTCCTTCTGGAAATGTCTCTCTTCTTCACACAAGTGCTTTGGAACTCAGCCAGAGTGACCATCATCTGGTCACTTCTTCTTGCCATAGCTCTTCTCCCTCATCCGTTCCGTGTGACCTGATGACCAGCCTCTGAAAAGAGTTGTGGTTGTTCCAACACTTTCTCCATTTAAGAATTATGGACACCACTCGTGTGCCTCGGACCATCAATACCTGCAGGAGTTTTTTTTTTGTAGTCTTTGCCAGATCTGTGCCTCAACAATTTTCTAGCTCTGCAGGTAATACCTTCAACTTTATGGCTTGATTTTTTCTCTGATACACATTGTCATCTCTGGAATCTTCTATAGACAGCCTGTGGATTGACCACAGGTGGACGATGAACAAGAAGTAGGAACATCACATGATGATCAAAAGATTGTGATGCCTCCTGAGTCATATTTCAAGTGTTATAGCAAATGCGCTGAAAAATGCCCTCTGATTCTGATTTATGTCTTGAGTTTCTTGGCTCTGATTACACATACTCTTTTTGTCTTACACCTTACCACTCTTTTCTTTGACAAACAATTCTGGCTACGTGACCTGAGCTTTGGTTATTTAATTATAGTCTGCCTGGTTTCAATCCTTGCTTAAATTATGACATCCTCTTGCCATCTTCTGATTCTATTCTCTCTAAAGCAGCACATTAATAAATAATCAATGTATTTTTTTGTATTTTGGAGCTCAGTTTTCATGATACTGCGGTGGGCTGGCGCCCTGCCCGGGTTTGTTTCCTGCCTTGCACCCTGTGTTGGCTGGGATTAGCTCCAGCAGACCCCCATGACCCTGTAGTTAGGATATAGCAGGTTGGATGATGGATGGATGGACTTTTTTAGTTGGAGTGAAAATTCCAAAATTAATTCTCAGAATAACAATAATTGCATCTCCAAAATAAGGCCAAGATTAAATTCTTCCAAGTGTTATATTCTATTCTGTTTGATACTTAAGCTACACTGGCACACATGTAAGTCGAAGGACAACATGTGAACACTCCCTATTGTTGACTATGTATTTACTTAGGCAACATCAAATATAAAATTCCTGTATAAAATCATCAGTTTCAATGGACTGTCTTTATTCATTTTTTTCTTTCACTTAAATAGTTTGGATGAATGGTTTACTCACACAGTATGTTTATCTGTTTTTTCAGGATCTTACATTATGGAATATCAGCCATTCCCCCATACACTATTCACACAACCTTAGTTATATACTGTATGCTGACATTTTCTTGTTGCAGCCTTTCCAAAAATATCTGTATGAACAATTAACATAAAAAAGAACACAAACCTCACATGTGCAGCAGATAACAAAGACTATATACTAAAACTAGCTGTTTAATATTGGAAAGCTACCACTTAATGGTTGTGAGCATATTGATTTCATGTTATTCTTAGTAAACGTTATACTGTGAACTGTATAAAATATTTGCAGGTCACAAAGTGAGTGAAATCTTTATAAAGTAAATTGTGCAGTGCAAATCTACTTCCATCCATTCCATAAAAATGTACAGTGCCTTCATGATTTCAAAAATTGAAAACATGAACTGAAAAACAGACAGTTAAATGAGCATGCAAAGTTTAATTGAAGGAGAGTGACTTAAATTTAGGAAAATGGCTGCAGCAGCTAAACGGAACCACATAGACAGACTTAAAATCAGTTGTGTTTTTGTGCATCTTCAATTTTTGACACCGAAAACACTTGTCACACATGCACATCTGAAGTTCACCTTCTGGGCTCATTGAAGGTAGGCACTACCACTCCGGGACATGAGGAGGTACTGATACTGTCATCTCTTCTTTCTCCCACAGCCCTGAGAGACCACCCAATGAGGGCATCTGACTCCACCCATTCTGGTCCATAAAGCTAAACCTCTCCCAGAGGGGGTTGTCTCAGACTGCAGAATGGAGCTCCCACCTGAATGTTGACCACTCTACGGAGCACTGAACCACCCTGAACTTTAATTGCTTTACATTTTTCTGTTCTGTTGCCCTTCTGCACCACATTGAATGCCTGTTTATATTGGACTCTGTAAATATGAAAAGGGGTGACGCAATTGATACCCCAAAATTTCTTGTGGATAGTGTCTTCTGCCATTTGATGACACATTTGACATTAATTTTGGAATAACCTTCAAAGTCCAAACCATCACATCCACATGTTTTTTCTGTCCGTTATGCCAGTGAGGCTCTTTCCTCGCTGCTCATCTTAATCTACCAAAAACAAAATGTGTGCAGTTATACCATTTGTATCCTGACTCTTAATTATTACCTTATGCATAATGACCTAAAAAATAAGGTTTATTACCACTTTACTGCATTTATATATCAAGAGACAAATCATTTCAGTATGAGATTGAAATTAAACATCAGCACCATTGCAATATTGCTGTTCAAAAGAATGAGGTAATGTCTTGAAATAGAAGAGTAAACGTTGGCATCAAGTTCTGCTTCAACCTCTGAAATATAAGATTGTGGGTCAGCCTATGTAGAGGATCACCCTGCATGCGCTTCCACTCTGGGAAATGAAGGCAGTCCATTTAGTGCATGGTGTTTATATAAGAGCTGGATGAGAAAGCAATAAAGTGTCATAGGTTCACCTGCAGCTGAAGGGTGAATATGCTGTTTAGAATGTTACCCTTGTGATGGTGCAGGTCTGGCTCCATGCTCACTCTTCTCATTTGGGGAGCCTCTTGAACCAGACACTGTTGATAGTTATGACCAGGATGAGCTGTGCAAATGAGGACATCTCATGAAGCAAGGGGAAGGTGCAAAAGTGTTCAGTGCTTTTATTAAAAACAAACAAAAACAAGTGTTCAAAAAGAAAACGCAGCGCTTCAAAATTCATAAATAAATAATCCATAAAAATAAAAAATCCATGTGATTAAAAACAAGGCTTAAAATGAGAGCAAAAACCATCACAGTCATTGGGTCAGTGTGTTGCTTCCACTCCTGAATGAGCCAAGCACAACTCCCTCCTAGTTTCCCCAGTTCACCCATTACTCGCTCAGCTGGTAGAGACTTCAACAGCCGCAGTCCTCTCCATCCTGAACCCTGCCTTGGCTGCCTCCATTGGTGCCAATCCGCTCAGGGTCAGTTGTTCCCTCGTCCTCCTTCACGCTTGCTTCAGTGTACCATGGATCCCTGGAGAGGATGCCATCTTGATCGCACCCACTCCTTTACACTTCAGTGGAGACGATCCATCCCTAGAGCGCTGATCCTTCACTCTGTCGTGGGACCACTGACCGCCTTTTCTCACTCTAGCTGGCTGGCTCGTGTTTGTGCTTGTTCTCATTCTCATTCTCTCTCTCTCTCTCATTGTGTTGTTGTTGTTGTGCTTTCCCTTTTAAAATGGGTATGTGGCACAGCTGTGTTGATTAGCAGCTCCCATCACCAGCTAAGGTCACAGACGATCCTACACCTGTACACTTAGTGTAGAACCACCCACTTCCGCATCGTTCATGGGAACCACTCTTGCCACGGTACCACGGCCCCTCCTTCCGAGTCACAAGTGCGGTGATTATTTATTTAAAAACGTGCTGATCAGCTGCAGACCTCACTTTACCACATCAGACTTAAGAGTCACTAGGCAGGAACAGCAGCAGCAATGTATATAAAGTAGACTTCTAGGTGCCCATATGACTGTCTTGTCATTGAAATTCAGTATTTGTCAACATTTTTTCCCTGTGCAAGAATCCCATACTTGAAAAAGATGTTACATTTGTCAAATGCAGCATTTACCCCCTGGAGATTTCCTGTTTTCCATGCCATCTAGTTCCAGGTTACATAATTTTAAAAGGACTAACTATTTAAAAAAAAATTATTACAATCATCATCACAAAACATTTCTATTATCCACCAAAAAAAGAAAAACCCATCAGCACTCGCTGTAAGGTGTTTTGGTCATTTCTTCATCCACTTCCAACACTTGCTAACTGTAACCAGTGTTTTGGTTTTACGTTTTGGAATACGTGTTGCATACACTTCACTCCAGACTCTTAGCCTATCTGGCTGAAGGAAGGAAGCTTCTCTTAAAGTGTAGTTATTGGCTACTGCTGGGGTCATGGCCAATTTGCTGACCAACGGTCCCAGGTCATTCCTGAAGCTTTGGGAAGTATACCACAGCCTATTAAAGGGCCAAGTGCACCTATAATTGGCAGCAACCTGGGATTAGCTTCCTGCTGTTGGCTTCTTGGCTTCCTCTCAGGGCAGTGGCCCCAGCTAGCTTAAAGATAGCACCTGGACATCCCATCCAGGCAGTGGTCCCAACCAGCTCCTGATCAGCACAAAAAAATAATCTTGCAGTGCACCTCTGCGCCTTGCTGACCTTCAGTATAGAGTATTATTATAAATAGTGTTGTCCCAGTCAGGATGGACCCGTTCTCTCTCTCTCTCTCTCTCTCTCTCTCTCTCTCTCTCTCTCTCTCTCTCTCTCTCTCTCTCTCTCTCTCTCTCTCTCTCTCTCTCTCTCTCTCTCTCTCTATATATATATATATATATATATATATATATATATATATATATATATACAGTAGATATAGATATAGATATGGTAGATAATTACAATCACCATAGCTCTTAAGCTGTCCACTATGCGCACATGTCTGTCTGTCTGTCAGTCTGTCTGTCTGTCGGTTGTTCGGTCGATCGACAGATAGATAGTCACACGTGTGCGCATAGTGGATAGCTTAAGAGCTTTGGTTGTAATTATCTGTCGCTCCTGGGGTTGGCACTGTCTTCTAATGCCTTTTATATTCCTCCCACTGCAGACCGGAAGATTGACAGCTGTAGCATCTGTAACGTCACTTCCAGTGCCCATCCGAATGGACCAACCATTTCTTCCGGAAGAACATATGACCAAAAGTTTTAAATCATTTCAATTTGGTACTTCTGTCTGAAAACACATTTTTTTGCATTTACTAATTGTTTTTTTCTACTGCATTCCAATTATATGGGGTCACCGGGTGGTGCCACAACTTTTTATTTATATATATATATATATATATATATATATATATATATATATATATATATATATATATATATATATATATATGAAGTAGCAGATGTTTGACGACTGGCCAACAAACCACAAGCATTACATGGTAGATAATCACCCAAATAATCAGATTGCAATTCAGACCTAAGAATACATACTGTATATATATATATATATATATATATATATATATATATATATATATATATATATATATATATATATATATATATATATATACAGTGGAACCTCGGTTCACGACCATAATTCGTTCCAAAACTCTGGTCGTAAACCGATTTGGTCATGAACTGAAGCAATTTTCCCCCATAGGATTGTATGTAAATACAATTAATCCATTCCAGACCATACGAACTGTATGTAAATATATATATTTTTTTAAGTTTTTAAGCACAAATATAGTTAATTAAACCATAAAATGCACAGCATAATAGTAAACTAAATGTAAAAACATTGAATAACACTGAGAAAACCTTGAACAACAGAGAAAACTAACACTGGAATAGTTCACGCTATAGCGCTACCAACCACTGGCTAAAAACACTTTTTTTTTTTAATGAGTTTTAAGCACAGGTAAAAAGATTAACATTTGAAAAAATCCGTAATTTAATAAACCACCAAGAAAAGTAACATTGCAACAATGCACGCTATGAACCGATCGATGTAAACAGAAGTGAAAACAAAATCAAGCCCAGTGCATTCTTTAACTGCTTTATTCTTTTCTTGGACCTTATGTGTCCAGCTCCCTCTCTCGCACTGCCTGTGAGTGCGTCTCTCTCTCTCTTGCGTTGCCTGTGAGAGCGTCTCTCTCTGTCGCACTGCCTGTGTGTGTGCGTCTCTCTCTCTCGCGCTGCCTGTGTGTGTGCGTCTCTCTCTCGCGCTGCCTGTGTGTGTGTGTGTGTGTGTCGCGCTCTCTCACTCTCTCTCTCTTGCTCGCTGCACAGGAAATGCACAGGGAGAGACTGAACATGTACAAACCGAAAGGGAAACTGGCTTGTTCGTATACCGAGTGTGTGGTTGTGAACCGAGGCAAAAGTTTGGCGAACTTTTTGGTCGTAAACCGATTTGTACGTGTACCAAGACGTTCATGAACCGAGGTTCCACTGTATATATATGATTATTATTTTTGTATTTGTTTAATTTATCACCAATTGAGGGTCTGTGTATGAGGAGGTTAGCATTCACAAGATGACTGCAGTTTGACTTTCCTGTTTTCTAGGACATGTAACTAGCCAATATTAAGTTTTGTTTTTTTTTTTTTAGCTTGATTGTTACAAATTAAAAAAACCTGTTAATCTGGATTTACCTTCGATATACTGCAGTGACCTCACTTGCATGAAGCTATAATTTTTTTCATGTTAGCACTAACATAAAACATACACAATTAAAGACAATAGTCATATTGCTCAATTTAACTTTTATGATACAAGGATAATTTGCTTTGCATGTGTTTAGATGCATCTGAAACTTGTAACCGACAGGTTCCTATATTACCAAACAGTGTCGCTACCAAATATTTTCAAAATTTAAAACAAGCCTTATTTTAATGTCCTTTCATATTTTTATCACATATTTGTGTGCAGGGAAAAGAGGAAATGAAACAGAGAAATAGTCATTATACTTACTGAGGATTGGTCATGATGAGAAATGTAAAGAGGGGTGTAACTCCAACAGTTTCCAACCTTGCTGTAGCCCCCAAATAGAATTCGTCCCAAAAAATCACATGTAGTGAACCTAAGAAGAGGAGCAGAGCAATGAATTACACATTTGGTAATGTACTGTTTCATAACAGAATCAAGAATGCTTTAGTTTAGAAACAGCATTATCAGACCCTCTTTATGTGGTTATTTGGGAGCACATTCTTCTCATTTCAAACACATATAAGCCAATTCAGACAGATTCAGGGCCACATATGGCCAGAGCCTATCCAAGGCAGTATGAGGCGCAAGGCAAGACCTGAACCTGGGCACCATGCCATCATATCACAGGGCACACTAACTCACCCACCTTCACATACTCACACCAAGACAATTTAGAGCCTCCCACTAACCTCACATATTCATCCTTGAGATGTGAGTGGAAACACACAGACAGGAATGCTGGGGTCCAAATCCAGTAATCATGCTGCCTACCAAAATTAAAATATGATTATAAGCAGAGGGAGTTACTTAAATCCAAGAATCTCATCAGGGTGGCGCGGACACATAGCAGCGGCTCGGTGGTTCTCGGCTTTTGGCTTCATTTTATTTGTAATTAAGTTTTTACTGTTAGTTAAACCACTCGAAGCATTAATCCACTATGGTGCTCAGCCAACAACCTCATCTTGAACACCAGCAAGACCAAAGAGGTCATTGTAGACTATAGGAGGTCCAGAAGAACAGAACATGCTCCTATATTCATACATGAGGAGGTTGTAATGTGTGTGGACATAATCAAGTTCTTGGGTATCCACATCACATCGGATCTGACCTGGTCTTTGAACACATCTTACCTGGTAAAGAAGGCCCATCAAAGACTCTTCTTCCTCAGGAAGATGAGATGTGCTGGATTCTCCTCTCAACTGCTGACAAACTTCTACAGATCCGCTATAGAAAGCATTCTCTGTCACAGTATGACAGTGTGGTACGGTAGCTTCACAGGACAGGAAGGACTTGGCACGGGTGTTGAGAACAGCAGAGGGGATCGTGGGAAGTCCTCTCCTAGACCTGGACTCTGTATATGCTGGAAGGGTGCAGAAGAGGGCCAAATGTATAGCTGCGGATCTCACCCATCCAGGAAATGGACTGTTTGTACCACTGCCTTCAGGAAAGCAGTACAGAAACATAAAAACATGTACCAGCAGACTGAAAGACAGCTTTTTTCCCAGAGCTGTGAAGTCCATCTGCCCCTGCTGATACACACACATATACATCTACCCCTAATCTGCCCCCCTGTAGACATGCACACGCACTTTCCCTCATAATCAAACACACACACTCGTATTTCTCCCCTGCAGACCCATGCACACTGGTCTCTGCAGGCGTACTACCTCAGGAAAAGTCTGAACTTGATGATGTTTTATTGCTGCTGTCTTTTATACTTATTATGTTTATTTTATTATTTATAGTGTATTGTGTATTTTAAGTATTCTGCCTTGAAGCCGAGACCTACCAACAAAAAATGTCATTATGTGTATGCATAATGACAATAAAGAATAAAGAAAAAGAAATACTTAAGAATTAACCTCCAGACCTTGAATGGCTTTAAAAATTGATAAACAGTGTGGCCCATGTATGGTTTGGAGCCATGCACCGTCAGAAGGCAGCATAGCAAGGGATTCTGACATAAATATTTGAATACTAATGAAATAAAGAATTGACAGAGAATCTAGGACAGTCATGTTATGACAAAGCAAAGAGCAATGATGATTGACTGTATAATGGATAACTTACATAGGGCACTAAAGAAAATTGTTCAAAGAAGGGAAGAATGGTATCAGTGGAAAAGGGAATTATATAAAGTTCAAGGGACAAAGATAATGACCGCACAGATAGTTGAAGAGAACATTCATATTGTGTGCACCACTACTAGAAGATTGGTTCAGAAAATAGAGGAGTGAATTTACCTCCACTAGTTCTAGTCTTATTCCTGTTTCAGCCAAATTAGACTTTTTTTCTCCCCGATCAGGAAAAACTGAAGGTTTTTGGATGGCTGTACCTAAAGTATTGGTTTTCAAAATGTACTCTGCAGGTCACATGTGTTTTGCAAGCTTGTGTCAAGCTGCCTGTAGTCTTCTGAGAAAAATGATACTTAAATTTCTTAGTTGCATTAGCTTATTTTGTAATTTCTTGTATATCTATTAATTTATAGCAATCAAACTGCTGCCTGAAGTCTGTGCTCCCGAAGGAACTTTCATGATGTTTGGTTGGTGGGAACCACTCTAAAACAACCACCACGTTACGCTCCATCTGGCATTCTTCTACAAAGGTGTAACACCTTTTCCACCAAGCTCCTGTTTGTTTGCAGACATGTCCCTCCTTCTTCTATCTCACTATCTTTCAAAACTTTATTTAATTCCAGTCTGACCAAACACCATCGTTGACAGTACTGTTTTTAATATCCATCTTCACATTTAAACCAAAGAGCTCACTTTGTGGGATATTTCTGGATCACTGGAAAAATCTATGACTTTCAAATGCAAATATAACAATGTTCAATTTTAATGTTTTTCACATTACTACAATGTTATAGAACAAATGTTACTGCAGTGGGATTTTATGCAAAGAGGGGGATAGTAGTGGTTAGCCATTCTCTGCATCTTTCACATTGTCAAAGTGGTCCATACTCCAAAATGTAAAAATGTAAAATTTGCCTAGTAAAGTTTTTTTTTTTTGGGCTTCTAGCGATACATGTACACAATATTTCATAAGGTAACTATACAAACTAAGAATATAATACAGTTCTAATATTCCAGTGATCCACTAGACTACTGAATAATTTTACATAACACTCTTAGTTGAAGTTAGACTAAGAAAAGTTTTGCAAATTAACCGGGGTAATAAAGTAACATAAAATATAAAACACACCATACACTGCCAGGCAAAATTCTAGACACATACATAAATTTTTATGTTTTTCATAGTAATTGATGCTTTTTTATCAAGAAACCATTAAATTGATTTTAAAATACAGCCAAGGCATTATTCGCATTTCCAAGGGCTATTACTGCTTGAAATGACTAATTTTTAATAAATTATTGACATTTGACTACAAAGCCCCAATTTCAGTAGCCATTCCTACGACGTCCTAATGGTAAACACCCTTGGCTTATCCTTACTTAGTCGTGTATAAAAGCTACCGTAATTGGTTATTAGAGAAACCTTGGTAATTGCATTAGCCCAGCTGAAACCTGTTATTCTGTTCACTTGAGTTGTAAGGTACTGGCATTCTTAAAGTTTAGTTCTGGGTTCAAATATGATCAAAATAAAACAGCTCTCTCAAGAAACATGTCAGTCTATTAGGTTAGGTTTTTGTTTTTTCTTTTGCAAAATGAAAGTTATTCCATGTGACAGATTGTCAAGAAACTGATTTCATAAAAAGTTGTCTATTACTGGTATTTGGCATGTGATTAAGGAAGATGTCAATTAATATACTGTATAAGCACACATTTCTCTTTAAACTATCAAAAGAATTTTTCTATATTCCCAAAAGAACAATATGAAAATAATTATCTGTTAAATGAATCAAACTTAAAAATTTAAAGCAAAAGCAGGCTAATAGAAAATATAACCAGTTGTCATTTGGAGAAGAAAAAGAAAAACTGAAGAGAACAAAGTTTCTTAAAAAAATCTTTAGGGGTTGAGTGTCCTTTGGAATGAATAAAAGTCTGGCTGAAGTAGGCCGAATGGTTGTCAGCTGCCCCCCAGGCATTCCTCAATCATTGTGTTTGTTCTAATATTCTTTGATACAGGAAAGGTTACATTCATGTGTATCTTTGAACTCGGTGCACCACATACTTGTATTACACCAGCTAAAAAAAATTGTTGGATTGTTAGACATTGTTGTTAGCTTGTTTACTTACCACTTATCAAGCCGTTTTGCATATTTGCAGTAATGTATCATTCCCCTCTGAAGATAGGAATGGTGTACCTGAGGAACCAATTCCATTTTTAGATGATCCCTTTTTATTTTTACAGTTTTTAGCTTATTTTTTATTTTATGGACTTCTGTCACTTTTAAAACCCTGATATACGATGAAATGATGGGATTTATGTTTTCACGTTTAGCCATTAATTCAAATTATAGGTAGCTTTGTAATTTTTTTTTATCATTCATAAAAATACCTTTAATCTTTTTCTAACACTTGTTGGTTTTGCATTATTTGACTACAGGCAGTTTGCAGTTTCACTGTATGACAGTAGATGTTGCTGTAGAAACCCTTAACCTAATAAATTCATGCAAGAACTAACTTCTCTATGGGCCCATTCACACTTGAGCGTTGTGAATTTCCAATGTTTCTTTAGTGTTTTTCAAGCTTTTTAATGACTTTTCAATTCTTTTTCAGGCTTTTTTGAGTTAGGTTAGTTTTGCCTTGAAGTTGACAGCTATTTCTAAGCCCTCTCCTTCCCACTCATTTCTCTAACGAGTAAATGTACTCTCCACCCTACGCTGCTATTCACCTCCTTTTTCGTTCCCTTTCTTCAATTACTTTATAATGTGTAATTATCTTTGTCAAATATCGTTTCTTTTTTTGTTATACTATATCTTTGTTTCTCTTTGTTGCAATATTCAGTTTGCTTCAGCATCCTAATTGTGTTGCTTCAGCAAGCAAAATGGTGTCTTCCTTGTAGGGTTTTGCAGGGAAAATACGATTGACATCATTTCCATTTTGTAGGCTATAAGGTGTTGTTGTGTTGTGAAGTGATTATTGCATTTCCAGAATGTGTTCCTTGACTTTAGTGCTTTTATTCCTGGTGATCACAGTCCTGAAGATTAGGTGTTGTCAGCATCATGAGCTCACATGTTGGGTTCACCTTGTTTTGCAGCAAAGGGAGTCACGAGAACAATTCTGGACTCTCTATGAAGAATTCAGGTAGCATCCCAAAAATTCTAGTATTACACTTGGGTGTCAATAAGCACATAAGTAGTGCAGCACCATCCAGTTGTTGAGAAATAAATTTAATCTGCCCAATTTAGGGTCACTGGGAGCCAACAGCACTGGTTGTAAGACAAAAAACACACGTGATGGCCTCTGTGCCGGTCATTTTCCATGCTCAAGCAGAAAAGAGTGTGCTGTGCACAAGTTGGTAACAGATACATATCAATAAAGTATCGGTTTAGTTTTAATCTGGTTATTTGGGAAAGATATTTTGAAACAGTGTGATTTGGGGTGTTTGGCTGGGAGTTCAGATTGGGGAAGAATGTTATTTACTTCATGAAGGACTAATCTCTTTTCTTAATTGAGAAGTGTCATTCACACATTTTAAGTATTTAGTGTTAAAGCAGGTAATAGAGCATGCTCAATAATCCAGAAATGCATTGGCATTCAACTTTTGTTGAATTCTTGTTACTTGATTGCAAACTACGCATGTACCTTATAGCTGTCATTAGAAGACCAATGCATATGTTTGCATGACAACATCTGCATTTTTTTTCTAGTTTCGATGAGCTGCTTCATCTAGGAAGAGGTATTGACTTCCTGTAAAAACGCTTCCAAAATGCTAATTTATTTTGTTTCATTAACATTTTTTGAGTGTTACCATTGATTTCAATGGAACAATCATTTGACCGGAAACACTCAAAAACTTCTACGTGCAGGAGTTTTCTAAACCGCTTGCTGATACAATGCTTAGGTGTAAATAGTGTCAGTGAAAACAATGAGAAATAACTTCACAAACTGTTTAGGAGCATTCTGATCTAACGTAAAAATGTTAGAAAAACACTTTGTTGCGAATGTGCCCTCATTGTGAGAAAAGGTGTTGAGACTAGAATGTGATGTGATTTGTTAAAAGTTTAGAAAGAAGACTCTTTTGCATCCTTTGCCTCTAATATCCTTGCATTTGTAAATACTCTTGTTTCAAATATATACTAAGAAAGCCAAGCAATTTTCCTTTCTCAACGTTTAATACATTTCAGTGTTAAAAAATAATTGTTAACACACTGTTCTCCAGTTCTTGCTATGCTACATAGTTTGTTAAGTGTGCCTGAAGATTATTGTGAAGGAAGGCCTGGAGATGACAGGAGCTAAAAGACATGGTCAGGGAAAAGGAAAGAATAATACCAGACGGGCAAACAGAAACCAAACAGGCAAGATGGATGCAGAAGTAAAAGTCAGAAAAGTAGTCAAAATAAAATAATGCATCCTAATCCTAGGGTGGAGTTGGAATAAAGCTAACTGCTACTACATTTTTAGAAGGTTGTTTTCTCCACTAAGGGATAAGGCCGTGTGTGATCACTGCCATATTTATATTGTCATACCTGATGATGTCATGATGGTGATGTGACAGGAAAACAAAACAGTAATGGAAAACAGCTGTATACATTCAAATTTACATTTTTGGGATGTGGGTGGAACAAGACTGTCCATAAACACACCGACAGAGTGGGCAAAATCCACATAAATGGTCACTTGCCTAGGATTCCAAGCTAGGGAACACTTTTTCCAGGAACAGGCGCTGACTGGGGACACCAAAGTCTCAGTGGTGCCAAAACTATGTCACAGAAAACTGAAACACAATCAATTAATTTTATTAAAGCAATCAGTATGGTGGGTCCCAGTTTTTACTTTAAATTAACTTCTTAAACAAGAACACAGGGACACAGATGGAAACTTGTTAAGAGCAGATTTTGCACAAACATTTAAAAGTTTTTCTTCACAGAGAGAACCATAGATGTGTGGAATAACTTGCCAAATAGGATGGATGGGAGACAGTAGTACTTTAAGTACTTTTAAAATTGAACTTGATATTATTTTGAAAAAATTAGGCAAATTGTATTGGCAACCTTTGTTGGGCTAATTGGTCCATACACATCAAAATTTTTCTAATGTTCTATACACAAGGTTAGATTTAAGACTTTAGCTCCCAATCTTAATATAAAAAGAGAAAAGGAATACTTTTTTGTTATGTATTTTCCAACAATCACTGCACACTGTGGAAATTCCTAAAATTTGGAAGCTAACAAATATTAATCAATTTTATAAAACATCTGGTTGATCCAAGTAACTAAAAGCCAGTAAGCTCTACATGCAATATGTAGGGTTAATATTTGGAATATGTTATCAAAGGAGTACTCCACCCAAGAATGATTGTTTGATTACATATTTATTACACTCCTCGCATTGTGTATAGTGACAGCTGAGGGAAAAAAATAATCTTGTGGCTAAATGGAGCTTGGAGATGACAACATTTCTGATGTAATGGCCATCAACAGGGAAACAATACAAAGCAAACAATATCAATACATTTAAAAAAAATTACAAATTACTGGGGCTGGATAATCCAAACATCATGTATCTAGTCATATACTCACAACATCTCAAACATATTTATTTGTATACCGTGTATTTAATTTGTATATAATTCTATTCTATGAAGATAATCTCTTTTACAAATTGACAAATATAAAAAACTACATTTACATAAATAATCAATTACTTAATTAATATAATAGAGTAATAAAAAATAAAATAGTTTGTCTATGCAGTTATTACAGCAGGAATTTGGCAAATCAAGCAAATTTGGGACTATAAGAGAATTAATGTTAACAAAAGATAGGAGCACCAGATGCTGGAGGAGTGGAAGCCAAAAATTCCAGTTATCAGTGTTCTTGGACAAACGAAACCCCTAGGCCTTCAATCTACTGGAGCAAAAACCACACTGATGATAATTCAACTTTCAACTTCAAAAAGTAGTTGTAGATTTGATATGTTTGTGAGATTGCCATATGGTTTTGTAAGATCTTTATGATTTTACAAGTTATTTTATGATTACCATTGTGATTTTCCTTTTGTGGAGTGTAGCTTTGTGTGTTTTACTTACATCAGTTACTGTATGTAAATTATTCTCATTTTCATTACCCATTGAAAAATAATTATTATTACTGCTAAGGAAAAGATCTGCAGCTAAATAAACATATATATATATATATATATATATATATATATATATATATATATATATATATATACATACAATATGTCTATTATAAAATTTCCAATAAAAATAACAAATATTTGGTGTCCAAGTTTTAGAAACAGCAGGTGATTTCCACACAAAGACCGTATTTAGGTTGGCCACATTCTCATAGCTATTTATGTTAAAAAAAAATTTCTGTATTTTTGTTTTTTTTTTGTGACAGAACTGGATGAAATCAGTGGAAAGCATATGCATGCTAAAATGAGAAGCCAGAGCAATTGACTTCAGAGACATCACCAGTTTGTAAGTTAAGTTCAACCTTTAGGGTTGAGCCTGTAGAGAACCACAGACCTGTGATGGGTGAATATTTGTCTTTATTTGCTATAATCAAAAGGATTTGAAATTATGAATCTAACAGAAAGTGAGTAAAATATAAAACAGTAACTGTTTTACAAAGTATGTTGGTTTACACTGATACTGCTCTTTAAACATTTTCATCTTTGCCTCATCTCTGATATTCTGCATATTTTAGAATATAAAGGCAGATATTCCATCTTTTAATGTTCCTCCTTAAACTTTACCCTAACTCTATTCGTGGTAATGCAGAACTCCTACCAAATTGTTGCATAAAGCACCCTGTAGTGCCCACATAACATATCAAAAGATTATACCACAAATGATACATCTAGGTCACGGAGCCCAAATTTAAAAGAATTTAGATTTCTGTTCTACAGTTTCTAACTGCTGCAGTGTGTACTGTAATGATATTTATGTCTGCATGTTTTGTCAAGCTGAATGATTTCTGTAGGTTGAAACTTTCTATTGTGTCTCTCTATAAGTTATGTTACTGTCACAGTATATAATTTAGGTAAATTATACTATTTTCCCTGTATATGCTAAGGATGATCAGCTAACTTTATTAGTAAGCCTGAATGACTAACTCATATCATTAACTAACTAGCTGTGGATGAGTAAAATTACTTGTCGTAAAAACCTTCTCAAATCACTCTTATTTTTGCCTGTTTTCTGCTACTTTGATTTAATTTAGAATAACCTCCTCATTCTTCATTCAAAATACATGTTTCATGTATCAAAGTAAATCCCAGAACTGTTTCTTTTAAAATATTTTTATTTATGAAGGAATTGTGCCCTGTATTAAAAATATAACAAGAGTATGCATCAAATTTTAAAACCTTTTTGCCATATAATGTGATTTTGAATGTACTTTTTTGTCTGTTTTTCTGCAATATGTCAAATATAATATGCTTGAAATACGTGGAAAAATAGTTGTGAAATGTCAATGAATAATAAATACATGTTGTGTTTTATTTTTTGAACCAACAAAATCAATATTAATGTTGATGTAATTATACAAGAACAATAGCACATTAATGTAACCGCACTTAATTCTAATTATAACAGATAACTTAAAACTTAGAAAGATGAAAAAGATCATCAGCACTGCAACAATTGTTCATCCACCAATTTCCAAGACACTCTGAGAAAACTGTAACATTAATGATAACACAGAAAGTCCATCAATATCACTTTCTAGCCCAAGAAAAACAAAACCACAAATAAACACAATTTATTGAGGATTGTCAAACGTGTGAGTTTAGCGAGTGGCTTATGGGGTCCGGTATCACCAGATGCAGGTGGGAGATGCACATCCACCTCACAAACATTTTCTGCTCTGTAACGATGACAGAACATCTAGCCGAAGGAAAACTAGAATCTAGAAATTCAACCCACACTGGAAATCAGTCAGTACTTGAGGCATGCACAAAGGTTGCAACCTGAAGCAACATAAGAACCCAGCAATCATGCACACAGTGGCCCACTGATGACAGACCATGGGGATTGTGGGAAAACCCAATTAAATACCACACTGGCCCAATTTGGGGGCCACTTAGCAAAGTTCCCCTAGTGGCCCAAAATGCCTGGCAGTTCAATTTCAGTGAGTCTTTCATTGGCCCAGTGATGGTTTGGTAATGCTGGCTGATGTAACTACCCTATAGTTTCCCACTTTCTACTGTTGTCGCAGAGTAAGTAATGCAGGAAATTTGTATTTTCAGTGGGTTTTAGATTTTGATTGTAGAAGTATAAATAACAACTTGAGCAACTTCAAAAAGTATATTTTTTGTGTTGACTAAAATTGGACAATTTTTATATATTATTGGTAAAATTTTTGTGCTCAGGGTTGTAACACCACAAGAGGAAAGAAAGAAGTTGGAGTACCAATGAATGTAAAGGCATTTTGTGTTTTGTAAGAATAAAGAGTTTAAAGCCACATTAGTGTTATGTTTTTAATTCCTTTTGTTATTAATTAATATATTGTAAATCTTCATAATTACACATAACTTAAATGAAAAGAAAAAACTACACAGTTAAAAAATTTGTTTAAGGACAGGACCAGTAAGGGGTGGTGCAGTGGTATAGCTGCTGCCTCACAGTAAGGAGACCAAGATTCACATCCTGGACCCTCTCTGCGTGGAGTTTGCATGTTTTCCCTGTGTCCATGTTGATTTCCTCTGGGTGCTTTGGTTTCATTGTGCACTCTAAAACGATGTAGATTAGATGAAATGATGGTGCTAAATTGTCCCTGTGCTGTGTGAGTGAGTGTGTTCACCTTGTGATAGGCTGGTGTGCTCTCCAGGGTTTGTTCCTGCTTGCACCCATGTCTTGCTGGGATAGGCTCCAGCTGCTTATCAACCCTACTTCTGATAAGGAGGTATAGAGAATGAGTGGATGGACTAGTAAGATATGGACTTATTTTTCAGGTTTATTCCCAGATTTGGGCTCTCTTGCCTGTTTGCCCACACTGAGCCATTTTTTTTGGTGCCAATGTTGCCACAGTGTGCAAATCCCAATAGGGCCATTGTTGGCTTCCCACATAGAGCCAATATATTTGCCCACACCGGGCCCACACTGGCCTAATGTCAGTTTCATTGCTGGGAAAGAAGGTTCACTCCTTCCATTTTGTCCAATGATACTTATTAAACAGGGATTCCTGACTTGGTCCTGAGCACGTCTTATGTGTTTCTGTCTGATTTTTTCACAGGGATATTATCAAAGAAAAAACAGAGCTAAATGTAATAAACAGATTAGATTAGATTACTGTCACATATACTGCAAGAGTATAGTAAAATTCTTGTATCACAGTCACGGAGGGAGTGGGTATGCAGGAATTTATTTACAGAGAATAAGACAATAAGATGATGTATAAATACAATAAATAAAAGTAGCAGAAGAATGGTCTAATGTGCATAGTGCAAAGCAGAAATGTATATACTGTACACATAGATGGCCCAATTTAACAATAGTAGAAAAACAACAAACACGAATGGCAGTACACACATAACATACAGCTCTATGTATCATCCAAAAAAGTCTGTAGTATCTGATATGGCTTGATGGTTGCAATTTCTAGGAAAACAGTTACTGCCCTGAGAGAGATGTGACCAGCAAAACAACTCCAATTGATGAAAAAAAGAAATAGATAAAAATTCTGTCCCACCAGTTTGGCTCCCAGAAAGGGGGTGACCTTCAAAGGCATGATTCTCTTTTGTAGTCAATCTGTGACCACCGAACTCACAGACCAAATAATCCCTAAAATGTCACAGTCAGGAGCTCATTTCACTAGGTGCACTGAGCGCATCTCGGCTCTGCATGCATTTACTTTTGGCTACTAGAAGGAAGTGTCATTTTTAAGGTGTGTGTTTACAATGATACAACACCTCTCATCCTACTTGTACAATGTATACAATTAAGCGCACATTAGTGAACGAAACCTTGCAAAATTTTAGAAGTGCTAGTAGGACTTGTACTTACATGTGAACAGAGTATTTAGTGATAGCAATTTCTTTGTATTTCTATACAATAAAATTAAGAAATTCACTGTGCTACTAGTGGTATGGATACCATCACGTGTACAGAGTACAGTGAAATCCTTACTTGCATGTCTAACCAACATGTGTAACAGGTGCATAAAATAAAAAGTTTAGTTGTTTGGAGCTTCAGCAAATCCTGATAACATTCATTGTGTTGTATGTTTTCCTGTTGTGGTCCTGTTATATTTCCCTACTCTGTTTGTTGTGTTATGTTATGTCATCAGTGTGAGCCTCTCCCAGTATTCGTTGTGTTACTGTGAGAGGAGGTAAGCACACTGTTATTCTCTATATGGTAAAATTTATTAAATTATTTTAAATTGTTTGAGTTAATTTTTTTTGTATATGACAGTAATTGTTATATGATTTTTGTTGTATACAGTTGTTGTTTTGAAATGTTTTGAATGCTTTTCTATTAATTTCAGTTATGTGCTAATGTGAGCGTTCAACAGCCTTTCCACATGGTTTTCTTTTGTTAATAGGAGGAATCACAGAGCTTGAATTGTCACTTTTTATGTTCTCTGTTTAATATTTCAGGTATGTTTTTTTTTTATTTGTATATTGAGCTATGCATGGTTATGTATGTCATTGCAATTTAGATTGACCAGTATTAGTTGTGTTACTGGGAGAGGAGGAGGAATCACAGAGCTTGAATTGTCACTTTTTATGTTCTATGTTTAATAATTCAGACCATTAATAAAAAAAAGAGAAAACATCAAGAACTAAAGGGTGTTTGCATTATTCTTTCGTGGTGGTTTGTACGGCACGTTGCATATATATCACAACGCAGAAGCTTTAAGGGCTAACCGAATCCAAAGGCCAGGACGCAACAGTATGGCGCATGCGGTGGAGACCGGTTACACATGCACCACTTAGCCACTCTCTAGTGCCATGATAAACAAAAATATATTAAAACACAGAACATCATTTTAATTAATAGAAAACATAAGTCAGCTTACCTGACACACTTCTAAATCCTGTTTCTGTTATGCTCCTAGTAGTACACACTGGCCGGGCAAAACCTGATGAATTTGTGTTTTGAACTCAACTAGACGTCAGATTGGCAGACATGATGGGTGAAATGTAGGACCATGAGTGGAGTGCATTGCCATTTTTTTAAGACTTTCAGTGAAATTTTCTGTAAAGAGGAACAACTTGCGATCCATACAGAGTCTGCATTAGTAGAACTGAACCAATGGATTTCCTTCATCTGCATTCCATATTGAACAAAGTGCAGGTCTTTCTACACTCTAAAAATTTCCCAAAAACAAAATTCTCAAACCCGCTTACTTCGTTTTTGTGTATTGTAGGAATGCAGTTTATCCCAGCAACAGACACAACTATATTGCTGTGGATGCACATGATGAAGCATCTCAGACTGCAGATTTGTACTGTGGTGAACTGCCAGTCGTTAGCCATAAACCCACAACATCTGTCTCAGAAGTAGCTTCCTCACAGCTTGAGTTAATAGGGGTACTCCTTGTCTCTGCCACATAGACCCCTTCTGAACATTGAGAGTGGAGCGCTTCCTTGTGACATCAGCTGAGTGCTCTCTCTTTCTCAGAGCTACAACCTTTTCTGCACAACACCAACACTACAACAACATAGGAACCAATCCTGGATGAGGTGCCAGTCCTTTGAAGGGCCCACTCATGCATGTGCTGAAACTGCACCAATTAGCATGTCTTTCAGTATTTTGAGTGTAAACTCATTGAAAAACCTCACAAAGACATGCAGAGAATAAGCAGACTCCACCTAGATAGAGTCTAGGTATGGGATTCAACCCCCCATGCAAAAGAGCTGTCTTAAATAAAAAATAACTGTAGAAGTAGGATAAATTATAAAAAAAATAATAAGGAAGTACCAAGAAAAAACTGTCACCTTACAATAACTGATAAAAATGTACTACTTTTACATTGACTATTATTTCTAATTGAGAACAATCAGAACATCATGCAAACACATACCACTCATCATTAGAAGAGGAGCAGATGTCTAGTTCTAAAAGCAGATTTATCTACAGCATTATGTAGTATACCTTTTGAGATATTCATATAAATTCCACTGTAGTTATTTAAAGACTCTTAAAAAAACTAACTCAAGAGAACTTGGAAAAAGCTGGAAGTCTTTTAATGGACGGAAATTGTGCTGCAATCAAGACAACACTGAAAAACTCTTAACGTGAACACCTTCTCCACCAGAGGTTATTCTCCCTCGGCTCTCTTGCTGCAAAATCCACTTTAATAACTTGTTGGAAATTCACAGACTTCCTGTCAGATTCAGTCTGAAAAGCCTCTTTTCTATATTTAACCTTTTTGAAGCTATTGGTGCAAGGATTAACAGGGCACTGAGGACTAATATTAATAAGTGGCAGTAATGGGTTGAACCTATTCAGAACTGGGCTTTGGCTGGTATTTGTAGCTGATTAAAGAAGTACTTTTAGGGCGCTGGGGACAGCTATCTTGGCTGTTTCTCTCACTTCTTAGTTTTAACTGTATATGATGTATTAGTATAAAAGGCTGGGGAATGAACAGTGGGCTGATTGGCAGGGGTTTTTCTTTATTTTATTTACAATTTAACTAAATATTACCTGTATTTGTTTGTTTTACATTTTAGTTAACATGAAGACTTCCACTTTAGTTGGTATGAATCTACATAGGATATCTTTGTCACTGACATTGGAGTGTGACCTCATAGTAGATCACCAGTGACAGATACAGCACTAAGGCATCATCATTTTTACCTAAACTCATAGCAGTAGTATGGGCTCTAATACACTGTTGCATTCTCAAGAAGAGCCTGGTTAGCCAGTTGGCATAAAGGATAAGTCTGATATTTATCAAATCAAAGTTATTTCTTCAGAGTCATGGTATATATTAATTTACCACATGAAGTTGTGTTCTAAAATGAATCGTAGTTTATAAAGTTTAAAAAATAACTAATCCACTTTTGCATTTAATAACAGGTCCCATTATAAAAAAAAAATCCTTAAAACTTACCAAATACGTCAATTTTTCAAGACTAAAATGTTATCGAGTATTCATCCACTTCTTGAGATTACATCATCATCAGTTGGACACACAATTGGCTGTCCATTAAGTGGTAGATTTTGTGTGGTCGAGAAACAAGTTTCCAGCACTTCTCCCGGTCCTGCGCACCTTTTTCAGTTTTGCTTGGGGGCAGTTGAATTGCAGTACTGATTATGTTGGCTATCTCTTTCCAGTATAGATTTATTGGATGACCTAGTTTAGGCACTTTGAGTCAATTCGAAGCGTCGTATAGTGCTTTAATATTTTCTAATGAGATTACACATTGTCATACACATACGCTTAGGAGGCAGCCAACAAGTCCTGAGGTGAGAGAACTATCGCAAGACAAGGGGGTAATATCAAGTATTAACGCCTCTCTCCTTCTTCCACCAGAGTTGTCGAAGAAAAGCCATAAAATAATTCACTCACAATCAACAGTTCCGGATTCCGAAAATAGCTCATATTCCATTCCATTACTTTCGCCTCCAACTCCCAAAGACAACATCACTTCCGGTCGCCCTTCAATGATGTCACTTCCGACCCTACCTGATGACATCACTTCCAATGACAGCACTTCCGACAACATCACTTCCAGTCGCCCCACATCTGTTCACCTCTTGATGACATCACTTCTGTCTCCCAATTATGATGTCATTTTCACTACTACTTCCTTCCAGTCGCCATTTTCTAAAAATACTCACCTTCAACTGCAGTCTGTAAATGTTATGATTTTGATCAACCTTTTTCACTCGTTTTTGTACAAGATCACCATAAATTATAAAGGGACAATTCCCCAACTCTTTATTGTGTCTTTGGAGCAATCATTTTCCTACATTGGCATAGTTTGTTCGAAGATGTCTGAAGAACAAGACCTAAACACTGTTTTGGAGACAATTATGACAAAGCTACAAACGGTGAAGATCCAATTAGGGGGAACCCGAACCCAACTTGCAGAGTCGGAGGTTATGGTAGCTGCTGCAGTAAGCACAGAGGTCACTCAGCCTCCCCCTCCTCCATTAATGTCTTTGGCGGAGGGACAAGACATCGAGTCTTATTTTCTAATTTTTGAGTGTACTGCTATGTGGAATGTATTGCCGAGGTTGGAGTGGGCCCACATTCTAGCACCCTACCTAAGGGGGAAAGTACAGCGGGCTTACTATGACCTGACTGAGGAGCAGGCCAGTGATTATGACATCCTCAAGGATGAGATCTTTAAACACTGCTGCATATCAGCGGTATAGCAGGCGAGGGAATGGAGGGAATGGAAGTTCGACCCTGAGAAGCCAATAAGAACCCAAGCCTTTGAAATCTGGGGCAAATTGGGACGGTGGCTAAGGCTGGACGACAGTAGTGCCCAACAGGTGGTAAAACAACTGGCTTGTGAAACCCTGGTGGGAGCCCTCATGGAAAATCTCGCCCAGCAAATCCACAAACACACCTACAAAGACATGGAATCCCTAATCGAGGTTATCAAACGGCACTGGCTGGCTGGCAAATCGGAAAGGTAAGAACAGTCCAATCAGCAACTCAAACAGGTTTATGTCGCTGCTGGGTGGGCTGAAACTCCTTTAAAAGGGTGCAATGGAATGATGATTCCTTAAAATTTGCAAGGAATGCAGTGGTTTCAGTTAATAGACAAAAGTCTCAAAATTCCGTCCCACAAAGGCTTCACTTTGTGATTGAAAACGATTTACTATGTTGTGTGGCAGAACATGAGGGGGAGGTGAGGACATTGTTGTTAGTACCACGTACTTATCGGTGGCAAGTATGTGAACTAGCTCATTCCCATCCCCTAGGTGCCCACTTGGGAACCGAAAAAACTTTGGAGCTAATTAAGCTCCGATTTTATTGGCCTGCAATAAATGAGGAGCTCCGTCAATTCAGTACTTCATGTCCTGAATGGCAGTTTCAACAGATTCCTAGGAGAGACCGTGCTCCGCTTATTCCTCTTCCCTTGATCGACGTACCCTTTGAACGAGTCAGTATCGACCTCATAGGTCCATTAGAACCCTCACTACATATCCATAAATATATGTTGGTCATTGTAGATTATGCCACCCAATTCCCAGAAGCTGTTCCCTTATGATCGGCTACCTCAAAAATGAACGCACAGAAATTAGTAGGGATTTTCGCACATGCTGGGATTCCAAAAAAGGTGTTGACCGACCAGGGAACTCCCTTCATTTCAGAGACATTCAGGGAAGTTGCTAAATTACTACAAATAAAACATCTTAAAACTTCGGTCTATCATCCTTAAACTGACGGGTTGGTAGAACAATTTAATCACATATTAAAACAGATGTTACGCAAGGTTGTTAGCGAGGATGAAATAAAACTGGGATCAGTTGCTTCCCCTTGTATTATTTGCCTACAGGGAAGTCCCGCAGGCCTCCACAGAGTTTTCTCCATTTGAATTATTATATAGACGACAACCCTGAGGTCTATAGGATATGTTTAAAGAAGGATGGGAAGAAGCGGTCCTTCCCTCCTCTAATACATTAGAGTATATTGCAGTGTTATACATTGAAAAAAATTCTGCCCGTATTAAAAGAACATTTGGAAAATATTCAAGCAGCGCATTTATGGTATTACAACAGAAACACCACCCTCCGGTAGTTTCTCCCGTGAGATTGTGTTATGGTGCTCATACCTACTTCTCACTCAAAATTACTGGTGCATTGGCAAGACCCGTACAAAATTAAGGAATGAAAAGGACTTGTTGACTATTTGGTGAAACAACCAAGTGAGCATGTGTATCATGTAAATCTGCTGAAACCGTGGAAGGATAGAGAGAGCTATCCCAACTCTGGTTAACCCCACTCTCTTTTCGTTAAGCATCACCACCTTAATTCCGGACCTGATTTGACTTGGAAACAGCGACAGGAGCTAGAATTATCCATCTGTCAGTACTGGAAGTAGTAAGTGAGCAACCTGGCCACACAACACTGATTGAGCATGAAATTGTTACTGACCCGGGAGTAATTGTCAGAGAACGCCCTTATCGACTCCCAGAGGCAAAGAAAACAGAAGTGGAGCTGGAGATCAAACATATGCTGGAACTGGGTATGATTGTCTCTTTCTTTTTTTCGCCGGTGAGGCTTTGACATCATGCACCAGAAGACGTGAGCTTATTCAGTGCGAGCAGGAACACGCAGGTGACTGGTTGCTTGTGCTATAACAAGCTTGACCTGACGGCGATCAACGCACATGTACTGTGCAAGACATGTACAGGGTCCACTGAGAAAAGAAGAGTGTTCATGGCTCACCTTGCAGAGGAACTTCATCGTCGCGTCTTACAAGAAAAGGTGAAGGATAAAGAAAAGGAGGATGCAACATCAGCAAGCTTCTGTTCCAAGACAGCCGCTTCCTCCAGGAAAGCAAACTCAGTCAGTGTCAGTAATAGGAACAACAGCATAGAGAGAAATGTGTACATTGCAACAGGTACACATGTTATAAATGTAGGAAGGATGGTCCTTGGGTGTGTGGGAACTGTTAACATTTGAATCTGATGATTGCATATAGTGCGGAACTGACCTCTTTGTACTATTCTTTCCTCTGCATGTCCTGGAGTACAAAAAAAACACCACCTTGCACCAAAATGAAGAGACTGGGCAAGGTCAAAAAAAAAAAAAACATGCCGTCACTGATTACAACCGCAAGATGGTATGCGAATGAATATGAATAATATGAATAATGTTGCATCCGTGCCACAATGTTTTCCGAAATGTACTATACAGGTCATAAAATGAATAGTTCCAAATATCATATATACCTATGTCTCTGTTTTTTGTCATTACGGCTTTGACATCATGGACCATAAGGTGCATACTAATTCAGCTTAAGCAAGAACACTCAATAAAACTGAATTAAAAAAAATCAAGTGACAATGAGATAGGAAGAAGGCAGATTCACCAGTGTGTGTGTGTCAGCTTTTATCCATCCAGATCAGAGAATTTCCTGTTCGATTGTCTCAAAACACCACTGACATCTACAGTTATTCCCAGTTTCAATTAAAAACTAACAGTGTCAGATCCCTCGGTAGTATGTATCGTGAGTGAGAGAATAAATTGTGTGTGTTCCACTTGTAAATAAACGTGTTGTGGTGCTTTAAACGATGTCTGCCTGTCTGTGTCCGGGCTGCTCCCCACAATGGCATCCCAGATGGGTCTCTCCACCTGGTTCAAGGAGGGGACCCATCTACAAAAAGAATTTTTTTGTGGGCAGTCCGGCGCAGCAGGTGAGCCCACACACGCGCCGCGGGAACAGCATGCACACAACCCCACAAGATCGACTCATCCCACGGACCTCCACCGGTCCACAGAAGGGCCATTTCCCAATGGTGCAGGATAACAATGACGGGCGTGGCCGGAGTGCAGCAGACTCCTACGAGGGCGCCGTAGCTGAGGATGTCCGGGAGGTAAGTGCCCAGCCCAACAGCAGTCGGCCCTGGCGGGCTGGACGTGCGTTTTCTGTTGCAGGCAGGGACTGCCCGGATCCGCATCAGTGGCAGATGCGTGCTAATCTGCGGGACTTCGTCGGCACGGCGGCAGCAGGAGGAGCTGCAGAGAAGGAGGCACGCCGCCACACCAGGAGAGGGGGAGACAAGATGGCCACAGACTGGAAGTCCCTCCCTGAGACAGGCAAGGGATTGGACGGTGTGTGTTGCGTGCCCGCTGTTGATTCGTCGAAGGCGGGACCAACGAATGTCCGTCCCGACCCGGGGAAGGACCCGATTGGGTCTAAGGAGAGGCCCCACAGGACGCAGTCGGTGGGTGTGTCTGACGAAAATGTAAGTCCACCGCCGGCTGATGAACTGTGCTTGCTTGCGGCTCTGTGTGAGCTGGAGGAGTGCCTTCAGCCCGCAGAGTCGCTCTTGCAGGTGATACGCATCCTGCGTAGAGGATTGAAAGAGCTAGAGGTGAAGACGGTTGCATCCGTGACGACGCTGTGACAGTGGACGGATTGGTGCAACACTGGAGTCTTCAGCTGGAGCAGCACGGTGGGGCAGGTAAGTGGAACCAGCCCCGTAAAGGATAAGGGAGGTCCCACCGAAAAGAACCGTGATGAAAGTGATCGGATTCAAGTAGGTGGGCTCCAATAGTGGACGCGGCGGTGAAAGCCGATTGCGTGGTGAGGGGAGAGAGAGTGAGAGGGCAGGCAGGACACCGGCTGATGAGTGCTGCGGGTCCTAGCGCCCTATGTTCCGAGCCAGCGTCAATCTCACGCCGCTCTACAGGGACGCAGACGGGACAGGGTCTATATCTTTCCCATAGGGAGACCCAAACTGTCACAGCGTCCCAGAGAAAGAGGAGGACAGCCGGTTCCTCCGATAAGGGAGGACGTGAGGCAGGCTGCTCACATCCAGAGAAGGGCTGCCATCTGCGGAAGCAGAGGGAAACCCCAAAGTCAGCTGAGGTGACGGGGGGGGTGACGTGCAGTCCCATCAGATATATCAACACGGGGGGCATGAAGGTCATGGCAGGGGGGCTGAAGTGGCAAGCGCCGGGGTGCCGGTCAGAGCGTGGAGCGTTGCGTGTATATGAGACAAAGAGATGCTGAGTGGCGGCGTCAGGGCAACGTCTCTGCCCCTTGTTCCAACTTATGTTTTGCCGGACCGGGCCCTGGAGTGGATTATGTCGGCTTCCCGACCTGGGAGACCTTCCCTCGTGGGATGGGCCTCTGGCCCCTATGGGTCTCAGCTTGCGGTGGGGCACTGTGGCAAGCGGCTGGGGGTGGTACCCAGCCGGGACGCCCAGAAGGCCCAGAGGAGGGCTTACGCCTCCTCCAGACCATGAGGGGGCGACCGCCCTGGTGGCTTTGGGGACCATGGGAACAGAGCTTAGAAGAGCAACCCTATAGAGGCCCGTGGTCACCGCCAGGGAGCACCCCAATGCCTGTGGAGCCCTGGCCCTCAGCACTTCCGCCACACCCGGAAGTGCTGGGGAGAAGAAGACCAGGGACACCTGGAGTGCTTCCGGGTGTGCAGCCGGTACTTCCGCTACACCAGGAAGGGCCGGCGGAAGCTAATCGGGAGGCACCTGGAGCACGTCCGGGTGAGATTAAAGAGGCTGCCTTCCTCCATTCGATGTCTGGAGTCAGGAGAGTAGCAGGACAGAGCTCCGAGGAGAGGAGTAGGGGCGGACCTAAGGAGAAAGGCAGTATGAGAAGAGGCCTGGACTTTGGGGTAGAGTGGGTTGTGTGTGTTCCACTTGTAAATATTACTTGTAAATAAAAGGTTGTGGTGCTTTAAACGATGTCTGCCTGTCTGTGTCCAGGCTGTTCCCCACACCATATAACAAAGCTGGTCTCACTACTGTCCTATAGACCTTCTCTTTCGCTCTTGATGATATCCGTCTGTCACAAATTACTCCTGACACTCTTCTCCACACATTCCACCCTGCCTGCACTCTTTTTCATCTGTCTTCCACAATCCCTGTTACTCTGTCTATATGGCTGTATTTTGTCAGATGATGACATTGTCAGAGGTACCACAATTTATGTTGTTTATTTATACCAAACAGGTTAACAAGTGTAGAGAATAGAGGAAAGTCAACATACCAGAGAGAACACAGTATAAAGGCAGAGGTGAAAGATTCACAGTTTCAGGCTTGTGTAAGTAGAGATTATCATTTTACTACATACCTTCTACATACTACAGACAGCATGGCCTTAGTCAATGTAACTGGCAGCTTTCTAGTTGACCTTGTGATTTGCACGGCCTATGTCTTTGAATACATATACCTGCTGTATTCTGACATGCAGACATTGGCTGGGCTTGTATGATTTGTGGGTTTTCTGTTTGCAGATGGTTATTGCCTTACACCCAATGTTACCTGGGCAAATTGATCTCACTGTACTGAACAAGAGTGGGTTATGAAAATAAATACATGAGCTTAACCACAAAAATAAAAATATAGTAAACAGTTTTGAAATGCCTTTTACGACAATAAAGAAAATATGTATCATTATTCTTCTTTCAATAAAATATATATATGTATGACTGGAACAATATTACTTAACACACAGATTGTATTGTGCTATGATGAATGATTGTTGGACAATAAGTTCAGTTCTCATATCACTGACTTAGGCTTCCAGAGTAGAAAATCTAATTATGGGAACATTATCTAACTTCACCCTCATCAAAGCTGGATATAATACAGTACACACATAGTGCAAGTTTACCTGATGGAACCCTATGGCAGATGTGTAGATGTCAGATCAAAAGTACATGATTTCTCACCAGAAGTATTTTCTTAGGAGTAGGAGGAGGGGGTTAGGAGTACACGCTGATACAGCGCATTGCCGCACCCACCACATGACAAACCAACTCAGGATCCCAGATTAGGACCTGAGTGCAGCCATGTAGCAGGTGACACGTCAGCACCACACTAGTTCAGATGGAATGGAACAGTGTGAGGTTTTTTTATGGTGGCTGGAGTTGCCACCATCCCCCAGGGTTTTTCCCTGCAGATGCAGATTAACGTCATACCCAGGACGGAGCAATTGCAGGTATATCTTAGTATCTGAAAGATACTAAACATGGCATACACACACGCCTAATCAAGAAGCCTACTCCATACGTTTAGATGTATTGGGGACTGAACTTTTGGCTCGTTGTATTAGGTCTTCTAAAACTAACAGAAACTTCTCTGGTGGAAGAATATATTTCAGATTGGATGTCACTTCTTCCAAATCGTTAATCTGAGACATTAGCTTTATTATTTTTGTTATCAGAACAATAACATATGCTAAATTTAAGCAGACTGAAGAATAAGAAAGGCCCATCAATAATTCAATCTTTTTGTCGATTTCAAATATGTCAGATTTTTCTTTAATATGTAAATATTACAAAGTGAAATTTCACCCCTTCTGACCAATGTCTTTGTTCTTCTAATGTTAATTTACTAGTCAATAATTCTCAATTATCAGAGTCATAATTTTGTTCGGCAGGAGAAAGGTGTTTAGAATTAAAGGCACAAGGGTGCAGCAACCCTGTTTCAGAAAACTTTTGGGATAACACAACCCCAACACTTGATGCATCCACCTCGAAAATTGTAATGGAGGGAGGGATCAGGGTGTATTGAAAAGGGGGCACTAGAAAATAAGGTTTTTAGCTTTTTGCTTTCTTTGTCCAAAATAATTTTTTACAACATTTATTTTTAGAGAGTTAATAGCAATTGGCAAACCCTATAAAATGTTGAACTTGTTTGACACTTTCAGGGGTCTT
Source organism: Erpetoichthys calabaricus (assembly GCF_900747795.2). Classification (NCBI taxonomy): domain Eukaryota; kingdom Metazoa; phylum Chordata; class Cladistia; order Polypteriformes; family Polypteridae; genus Erpetoichthys; species Erpetoichthys calabaricus. The sequence goes on along the minus strand of NC_041410.2, from coordinate 53,653,894 downwards.
TCAGTTATTACTAGCTGTCACTCTGGAATGATCCATGGCCAAACTCTGATGAGAAATTCCATAACCCAAAAATAGTATAAGGTCTTTGAGAAATTCTCATGTTTCTACTTTAATGAAAATATGACTAGCTCATAGTCTTTTTAGTACTTCTTTTACATGTTGTACATGTAATTCTTGATTCCTGGAAAAAAATTTAAAGAATTCATCATTCATACTAGAACATAAAGAACCAATATGTCACAGAAAATATTGCTAACAATGGGTCGAAATACTACTGATGCGTTTGTTAAACCATATGGCATCCCTTTGTATTTATAATGTCCATTAGTTGTATTAAATGATGTCTTCCAGTTGTCATCTTTCCTGATTCTGATAGATTGTAAGTCCAGTGAATACAGTGGAACCATTGACTTATTTTAATACAGAGGAGATCAGTGGAAGCACATAGTTATTCTTGACTATTACTCAGTTTAATTCAAAATAATCTATACAGGGCCTGAGAGCCTCATCTTTCATTTATTCACTATGAAAAACCTGGCTCCAATAGGACTAGTGAACAGTACAATGAAGTCTGGTTTGTATTCCTCCAATGCATCAGATTCAGGTTAGGAGAGAGCATAAATCTTACCTTTGGGCAATGATTCAATATAGCAGTCATGTTATCTATAACGTGGTAATTCTAATCATAGGTCTTTGTTAAATACATCCTGATATTCTTGATATTCTGATGGTAAACTGTTGATGTAACAGAAGATCAGGGTGTGTGAAATCCAGTTTTGTGTACAGAATTACTGCATTACAAAAAATCTTTTTTTTTGCCAATCAATGCATAGAACAGTGGAGCTAATGATGTTTTCTGCAGACCTTGAATCAATTAACGCTGTCATTTCATGATTATTGATTGCCACTGACACCATTAATAAATTCTTGAATAATGATTGATTACCTAAAGCCACTTTACCAACACTAATGGAGGACTGCATTTTTTCATTCAGTCTTCCTGAACTCTTCAACTCCCTGAGCATGTTGATATGTTTGCCTAAGAACGATATTATATCAAACAAATTGCCATTGAGACCAGAAGCCACTTCAACAAACTGTTCTCTCTGTTGTTCGATCAATTAACTAAAATTTAGAAAGCAATGGTTTCATCTCGGCAGCACGGTGGCGCAGTGGTAGCGCTGCTGCCTCGCAGTTAGGGGACCTGGGTTCGCTTCCCGGGTCCTCCCTGCGTGGAGTTTGCATGTTCTCCCCGTGTCTGCAGGCACTCCGGTTTCCTCCCACAGTCCAAAGACATGCAGGTTAGGTGGATTGGTGATTCTAAATTGGCCCTAGTGTGTGCTTGGTGTGTGGGTGTGTTTGTGTGTGTCCTGCGGTGGATTGGCACCCTGCCCAGGATTGGTTCCCTGCCTTGTGCCCTGTGTTGGCTGGGATTGGCTCCAGCAGACCCCCGTGACCCTGTGTTCGGATTCAGCGGGTTGGAAAATGGATGGATGGATGGATGGTTTCATCTCAGGATCCCACATTCCTTTGATCCCAGATTTTTAACTGACTTGGAATGAGATAGTGAGAATTCTTATTAAAGAAGATCATGAGATGAAATGTAGTTTAAAATCAAACCAAAGTCATAACTTAGAGTCTAATGGATCTGTCATCAACAGCTGCAACGCTTACCAAAAATTGTAAGTACTGTAAGTTCATTAACTAGGAAAAGTTTTATCATATGCATCACACCCAAACACAGTTTTTATCCAGTCTCAGATACCAGGAGGGATATGGAGCTGACCTTTATACTCTTAACCCCTAATGACGTATGCAGCAAGACCCTGTACATCACCCACAGCAACCGGTATAACAAAAGTGCACAAAATGGTGTCATCCAAGGTCAAACAAAATGGCATTGAAGCAAAACAATAACTATTTTCTACTTATCATAAAAAGAAAAGCTAATGGTTTTTCTTTTGATTCCTCAATGTTCAAAAACTGTACATAGATGTATACGTTGTGAAACAGGCATCACAAAATGCCTCAAAATATTTAAAAAAATAGCAAATCATAACACTTTGCGTATTTGTTATGTAATTAGTGCTTTGTAAAGTTTGTCATTGCATTTATCTGTAAATTTGTTACATTCCTTTAAGGCTGCACTCAGCTAAGAGCACCATCAATTGCATTGAGTTGAATTAAATAAACCTTATGCAGCAAAGGTTCCAGTGTCGTAAGATGAAGTCCATCCTGGGGGGAACTCAGGCGTCCACTATCTGGGTGCAACTCGCACATTATCCCTGTATCAACATGAGTGTTTTTTTTTTAAATTCCACCCACATCTCAAGCATTTGAAGGTTGATTGGCTACTTTGCATGTGATAATAATGACCCTATAAACCTGTAAACCCACAAATTAGTCTAATTTTTCCCACATGTCTAATTTTACTATTTAACTTAGTTAATGTTTTAACTATTCACACCAGCCCATTATTTTCCCCAGGTGCTGTTACAATTCAGAGAGCAGTGTCCTGATGTAGACATACTGCTCATTGCTGTGGCATTGCCTTAGCAGCACTTATAAAATTTCTGAGTAGGCCACATGTGCTTACTAAAAGTATTTATTTTGATTCTTCTGGTTTCGGGTTACTTTTGCTTATGTTATGGTTTCCTCACTTGGCTTTATGTTTTTCTTTTGAAAATATTTCAGGTCCGATATTAAATATCAGTTCCATTTTTAGCATTAAAATTCTGTTGGGGTTATACCAGACGTTTACTTTATGTGTGAAGCCTTCTCTAACAATAATATGAACTAGCCTAACTAACAGTATCTGTCACTCTTTTGTTAATGACTTAGTGAGATGTGAAGTTCACACGGCATACATGTCACAAAAGATCAATCAAACGATGGGATGCTGGTGCCTGGCCTGTCTCAGCTGACACCAGTTTATTGTGATACCTTCTGAAATCATCACTTGACAAAATACAGCAACATAGACTTAAACATTAAGTAAACTGAGAACCACTCACTTTTCGGGAAAATCTTTTGACTATGAAATGAATAAAGTGTAACTGTACATATCAAGTTTAGACTCAAAGAGCTTTGAGGTGAAAAAGACCAAGATGGAAAAATGGCACTACACATTATGCAACTTGAGCACAAGACTCTGGGGCTGTTCTGGCAGTGCTGGCCACTACGCAGCCAGGTGTTTTCTGGACAATGTGAAGCGGACAAACAAGTAAAAAAAAAAGTTTTCTACATGTTAGTTCTTTCCACACCAGAACTTGGCACTTCTTTTAAATAGAGGCATCATACTGCTAGCTTCTAGTCCACAAAGTGGAAGGAACACACAAAGGCTTCCTTAGTAGGCTTTTCAAATTTAGCAGGAGGGCCTCTTTATCTGTGGGTGAGGTTAACAATGAGGCTCAGCCCCATTCTGATCAGCATAATATCTTTAGCTCCATCCGTTTTTGATATTGATCTGCTTTTGTTTTTTTTCTCAATTACTGTTTTCACCTTTAATGAAGCAAATGGTACTGGACTTTTCACACATCTTTCCTGGCTTGAAATGCATAAACTTGATTGGAAATGCTAATGCACGATAAGGAAAAAAAGTCTGCCCTTGTTTTAATATCGAGAATGATGGGCTATAACGTTCATGCCTCACCATTAAATGAGAACATTCAGGTTGTACTTGTGCACACACATGCAAGGGTAAGCCTAAAACACTGCAGGGTTAATAGAGCTTGCCCCATCAGATGGAAAAAGGCTTGCACAATCAGAACAAAGAAAATTTCACACACTACTGAAAGAAATATTTTTATAGGTAAGAAATTGCATTTTGCATATGATGAAAAACTGGAAAGAAATTATTTAAGAAGACAAATTTGAGAGCTATTCTAAACATTTGAATAATAGGTTAAATTACCAAGGGAAGCTAATTATGGGACTGTGCCCTTGTGATGTGTCGTGTCACAGTGCCATCAGACATTGGCAAATCAGTGAGATTAATATGGTCACTTACCTAGCGTGGGGGATGGTGCAGGTAGTGCCATGAGTGGCAGAAGAGCACATTAGACTTCCTGAATTCTGGGGTGTCTCAGAAGAGAGGAGGTGCCAAGAGATTAAAATGAAAGTGATCCGCAGGATTACATGTGCGTACCCGAAAAAGAGTGGTGGTGATACTAAGTGTATCATTGTGTACCCGTGAAAGGAATTGTTGGGGGAAAGTTGATATTGCGAGTATACTGGAGTTATGTTAATTGATGAAGACAGATGAGATCAGCTGGAAGTGGTTATGCATTAGGAGGATGTTAGTCAGAGTTGCTGAGGAATCTAAGACTTTATAGACTTTTGGAGTGGAAGATTCAGATTGAGAAGTGCTTTCTTCTGTGAATTCTGCATTGTTCTTCTATTTTATAGATTGTGATCCAAACTGGTGAGCAAACTGGAATAACAGCAGGGAGGAGAGATTCACAGTCAGAGCCCCAATTATAATGAAGAGGGTACAAAGTGGAGGGTAAAGGTTCTGTAGATCTTAAGAACAGACCTTCATAGGAATGGAAATGTTGAAGGTTTGGAATTAATTGAAGGCAAAGTATAGAGAGAAGTGAAGAGAACAGACATCACTTCATGGTTGATCCTCCAGCTCTCTAGTGGAGATGGAAGCGTGGAACTAATCACTATGGTTGTGCCGAGTTATTTTTATTTCCAATTCAAACACCACATATTTTTTGTTTTTACACAGAGGGATGTCTGTCTGGAATTTAAAAAGTATCTTGATTATTTTCTATTATAAGACGCCTAATTTAATAAAGATTTGTTTTGATGTTTGCACTATAAAGATCTGTGTTTGGAGTGGTTGCCTGCCTCACTGTCTCTCACTAGGGTCGCAGTCATGAACTACAAGATGCAGAGAGTTGGAAATGTGCTAGGGCTGAGGACACAGGACATCACAGCTCCACTGGCCCTTAAAGCAGTAAAGCCACTGGTCTCATCAGATTGCCCCTCGAATAGATTAGTAAATTGCTTTGTGCTCACCACTCTTAGAAAAGTATCTTGCCCATATATTGCAATAATTGGGTTTGTGTGGTGAAAAAACAAAAAGTCAACAAATTAATGGAGTGGATTTCTATTCTTTGCTTCCCGGGTCCTCCCTGTGTGGAGTTTGCATGTTCTCCCCGTGCCTGCATGGGTTTCCTCCGGGTGCTCCGGTTTCCTCCCACAGTCCAAAAACATGCAGGTTAGGTGCATTGGTGATCCTAAATTGTCCCTAGTGTGTGTTTGGTGTGTGGGTGTGGGTGTGTGTGTGTGACCTGCGGTGGGCTGGCTCCCTGCACGGGATTGGTTCCTGCCTTGTGTCCTGTGTTGGCTGGGATTGGCTCCAGCAGACCCCTGTGACCCTGTAGTTAGGATATAGCGGGTTGGATAATGGATGGATGGATGGATTTCAATTCCCTGGAAGCCTGTACTAGAAAAGAGCTGCGTATAACAACACAGTCCACAGTGCCACTGGCTTCACTCCTTCCTACCTTATGTTTGGTTGCTTTCTTAGGTCCCATGTAGATGTCAGGTTTGGAGAGGATGAGGAACAGGGTAGGCAGAGCGTAAAGGTGTGGGTACAGAGCCATCATCAGAAGTTAGTGTGGGCTAATACATGTGGACTCTGATAGAAATTAGGCATTTTAATTATACTAAATAGGATCAAAATAATTAATACTTTGGCAGAATAATCACATAAATAATAAAATAGTGTTAATAGTCATGAAAATATATATAGACAATGGGAATATACTTTTAATTTCACGTCCAATGCCGCATAATAACACACTGGTCAATTTATAAACTGAAATGGTATCTAAAAAAGCGTCCATTGTGGAACTGAGTTATGCGTGAAAAGTAAGTAGAGGAAAAGTGTATTTTCTTGCCATTTCAAGAAGCATTTCATTTAGACAGTCAAACAATTGTGGCTCTCCCTCATCACACACCATCCTGATATTCTGACCCAAGTGAAAAAATCTGTTCTGTGGCATTGTGAGAAATTTACATTTATAGTGAACTAGCTGTGTTAGCTGGAATTTTCCTGAGACAATGGGTTCAGTTATAGTGCTGTAGGTTAATCAAGTGTATCAAAAATAACTAAATACTTTTTGTATACTATTTATTTATTTATTTAGTTAGTTAGTTAGTTAGTTAGTTAGTTATTTATTTATGTACCAAGGGCTGGTATTATTGGTAAGCTGTGTGGTTCAGTGAGCAAGGCTTTGAGCTTCAGGCCCTGTGGTTGTGGGTTCAAGTCCTGGCACTGACACTGTGAGACTCTGAGCAAGTCACTTCATCTGTCTGTGCTTCAGTTGGAGAAGCAAGATGGCCTTGGGTAAAGGTGTCTGTCAGGTAATAAGTAAGTTACAATAATATTATTAGGTTACTGGGGCCACTTACTCTTGAACATGTTATACACAATTGACCATGAATAAAACATTCCTGCATTAGATCAGTTCCCATTTTTCCCAGTGAATTGGCTTTTGGTAATTGATTGTTGAAACACACAATTTTCCACGAAGGTGTATTCTTTTGAATTGAAACAGGTAATCTGTAGGAATAATGTGAATTCTGAAAATAAAACATTATCATTTTAGATGTTTTTGGTTTTCATTTGTTTACGTCATTCACTCAAGTATTTCTTCTAATTTTTTTCATCATTTGTATGTGCCCCCCCTTTAAAGTTTGCAGATGCAAATGTATATGTAAAGGTTTTGGGAGAGCAGGGTGTTGGGGAATCCTTGATGAAAGTAAACAGATGTGAAGGTAAATGTAAATGATTTTGGAGATTAGGCGTGGGATTCTCCTTTAAAAGTCTGTAGATGTGAATGTATAGTACAATGGAATAGCTTGTGAGGGACCCGTTAAGTTTAAACTGACACCGTTTGTCCAGGCTTGTCTTGGATCCAAAACCACCACTTCCGCCTCTGCTTTTCTCCCTCTCCCTTTTCACTTCTATCAAAGCAACACCTACACTCACAGGCACAGCGCCTGGCACTGACACTTCAGGTTTATGACGCACTTGCTAACTATTGAGCTTTGTATCTTCCTTAAGCTTTGCCAAACTTTCTCTGTCTATTTCACGCCTGACTGTACACTTTACCTGTCCAGAACACACCTCTTCTTCAGTCATCCATCCACCCTATTAGTTAATGGTGCTATTCAGCCTATTAATCACTTCTGCTTTATCCTACACTTGCATAAAGCCCTCTGAGAGTACAGTGCAGATCATGTACATTAACATAATATTAATAAATATTGACAAAAAATCATGGGTCAACTAATTTTCTATAACATTACTAAATTTCAATCAAATCAGTCAAACCTTTTTGAGATTTTGAGGTATTTCATTTTTTCTAATTTTGGGGGGGTGTTACCCCTAAATATTGAAATATTAAAATCTCATTTCTTAGCAGATACCTACTTGCACTAGTTGTACAAATTTCAGCTTTTTAACTAAACATAGTGGTTTTGTTGATGAGTGAGTGAGTGAGTCAGTCAATGAACTTTATATTATATCACTATATATAACAAAATCTAACGTCTGCCTGCCTGTCTGTCAGTCTGTATGTATGTCTGTCCACTATTGACGAGAGAACTACTTAATGCATTTAGATCAGGTATTTTTCTATAATTTGCTTGAACATTACGGATGATTTTGCAATTTCTCTCATTGCGCTAAGAATCATAGTTTGCTTGCAGGAGTGAAATATTCATGCTATCCGAGAAAGAGGCTGCAGGCCAAGGGGAGAAGGAAGTGTTACATCAGGAGTATGGATGGGGCCTTTCTCATTGTCCTATTTCACTACAACGTGGTGGAGCCATGGGGGACGGCTAGTACTGTATATATACTGTAGATATGCCCACCCATAGGGTCTTGGGGAGCTGGAGGGAGGAACCAAACTTGGATGGAACATCAGGTCATAGGGGACTACATCTGCAGATATTCTGACCATTTCAACTGTCTGTCCTAAACACATTAGTCTTGAAGTTGCGAATCAAAACTGGAGTACCTTAAGGAAAGACCACACATTCACAGTGAGGACATTGAAGTTCCAGTGTTCTAAGACAGAAGCACTGATTCTTCCATACAATTCGAGTCAACTGCATCCACAAACTATACATACAGTAAAGAAATAAAACAAGCATAAAAATGGGCAGGATCCTTATTTCATTGCACAGCGTTTATATTCAGTATATGAGATTTATTATCTTTTGTCAAATTTCACCCTAATTTCAGTATCTTATTCTTTCAATTTTAATGTTTGTATCCACTCTTACATTCAAAACCATTTTATTTTGTGACTTTGTATATAGTTGTAGGGTGTTGTACCGTGTTAGCCATTATACAGTAGATACAATGAGTAGTGAAGCAAAATGGTGCCTTTTATATTTTAACTGAACAGATTACAATGCAAGCTTTGCCTGAAGGAGGGTCCTAGCCACCCTGAAAGCTTGCATATTGTAATCTGTTCAGTTAGCCAATAAAAGGCACCATTTTGCTTCACTTCTTGTGACTTTTTTTGAAATGTGTGCCTTTTATTTTCAGTAGCCCCTCTTCATTTGCAGGAAGTGTTTTTTTTCTGCTTAATTATAATCCACACAGGAATCTTCACCAAAGTGCTCTCTAATGGAAGATTATTCAATTTTTATATTTAAGTAACGCAAAAATGGTTTGCTGTATAGAGTCAATTACAGTACTCACTTTCCGACAGTGTCTTCATGTCCCAAACCCACATATTGTATTTGTTTTTAAAAACATGTGTTACTTTTACTGCATTTCTTTAGCTACTGTATTTTTCAGATTTTCTTGTAATGGTTTTTGCAGTTATGAAGTCTGTGAACAATTACAATAAAGACTTAAAGAGAAATTATATGATATTGATGACAATCCATTTTTAATTTGGAACATCTGTAGAGCTCTTGCACCTTAATATCCTGTAATGAAAAAAACTAGTGCCGGAAAATAATTGGTGGATGTTGACATGGAATCAAAAAATCTTGGTAGAATTAAATGGGACTTCCCTGAAGACATAACTGAGGTACTGTATGCAAGGAACTGCAAAAAAGAAAAGGATGCGGCTCTCCGATAGCTAGAGTGAACATTGAGAAATTGCTTTAAACTCTGCCATACTATTATGTCCAGTCTGAGATCTGGTAGTAGACTCATTTAACAAGGGAATTCTTAGGTCATCCCTCTTATACTTTAAAATAATAGGCCTCATATTTCTCCTTATCTTTCCTCTGTATCAAACTAGTAAAGGCTGAAACAGATGACACCAGACCTTCTCAAAAAAGGTCTGAAGTTGAGGAACCTACTGTCTAGATAGTGAATGAATTCAGAGCACATGCTCCTTCAAAGTTGTTTTAAAATCCAGAATACAGGGCAGGTTAAGGAGGAAAAATTTCATGGTGCCCTCAAACAGCAAGTGGAAACCTTGAGCACATAATCCACCTTGTGAGGTAATGAACCCTCTCTGACCTAAGTGTAAGTCAAGAACAGAATTTGAAGAACAGTTGGCTAAGTGATCATAAGAAAGTTTCCAAATTTTCTTTTGTCCATCCAGCCACCCACTCTAGATAGTCCACTGCAGGAGACACCCAAACACAGCCCCTGATACTATAAATGCACAGCCATGCCACCTATACTGTTTAGGTTTTTCAGGCTTGAATGTTATGTGTTACTGTTTGGAGATTTGGAAATTTGTTAGTAGGGCTAACTGTTAATATTTATTTCAGGAATCACATTAGGAAATAATTAAATCACCTTTAAAGGAATACTTCATAAAAAATAATATTTTTTTCATTTGTTACCTACCCCATATAACTTGTAACAGTGGCTAAGAATAACGTTTAATCTCAAGTTCATTTTCATCTATGATTGAACTGGACCCAACGGTGACCAACAGTGGACAGTGGAAAACGATGTGAAAAACATTTTTATGGATGCTTATTAAATTAAAATTTTATTTGTTTGTCACTGTTTGTTGTACTTGCACTGTCTATAATTTCATTGTACTGTTCCAATGACAATAAAAGCTTTCTATGTCATACTGTATCTAGCTAACAAGAAAGGCACATTCCCACAATTGGCTGCATTTCAATTCAAGATATGATTCTTGACCAATAATGGGGGAGATTCAATACAAATGCTTTTTATTATGGGGATGTGCCTTGCTTATTTATCTTTTATGCAGAGCTGAAGTATTAATAATATTTTATTAAAAATGCATGTATTTTGCACATTCTGAGACATGTGGATTTTATGGCACAGGTTATGTGAGAATTCTTTTCTTTTTTCCACAGACATTTTTCACACCGTTTGCTGTTGTCCAGAGATGATCATCTGATCAGCAAATTATGTGGCAGCAGTGCAATTCGTAAAATCCTGCACATACAGTTCAGGTGCTTCAGCTAATATTCACATCAAACACCAGAATGAGGAAAAATGAGATGTCATTGATTTGGACTGTGGCATGATTGTTGAGTATTTCTGTAACTGTAGATCTCTTGGGATTTTCATGCACTACAGTCTCTTGAGTTTATTCAGAATGGTGCAAAAAACAAAAAACATTCCATGAGTGTCAATTCTGTGGATGCTAACACCTTGTTAATAAGAGAGGTCAGAGGAGAATGGCCAGACTGTTTTGAAGGACAGAAAGGCTATGATAACTCTGATAACTAATCCGTTCAACTATAGTGAGCAGAAACGTATCTCAGAATATACAACATGTAACTTGAGGCAGATGGTAGACAATAGCAGGAGACTATAAGTGCCTTGAGCATGGGAAAGGCGCTATATAAATAAAATGTATTATTATTATTATTATTAGTATTATGTTGGGTTCCACTTCTGTGAACCAAGAACAGAAAACTGAGGCTGCAGTGGGCACAGTCTCACCAAAACTGAACTGCTGAAGACTGGAAAAATACAGTCTCGTCTGATTTAGATTTTTGCTCGGGCACACAGATAGTAGAGTTAGAATGTGGCACTTATAGCATGAATCCACTGCATGCACCCAGTGTCTCTTGTGTCAATACTTCAGACTGGTGGTGGTATTGATGGAAGGAATATTTTCTAGTACACTTTGAGCCTGTTAATACCAATCAATCATCGGCCTATTTTAGTATTGTTGCTGACCATGTGCATCCTTCAAGGCCACAATTTATCCGTTTTCTAGTGGTTACTTCCAGCATAATAATGTACCAATGTCACAGAGCAAAAGTCATCTCAAACTGGTTTCATGAATATGGCAATGAGTTCACTGTTCATCAATGGCCTTCCCAGTCACCAGATCTGAATCCAATACCCTTGGGATGTGGTAGAATTTGAGATTTGCAGTATGAATGTGCAGCTGATAAATCTGACAAAATCACATGATGCAAACATGTCAACATGGACCAGAATCTCTAAGGAATGTTTCCAACATCTTGTGGAATTTATGGTACAAAACTGATGTTGTTTTGAGAGAAAAAGGAGACCATATCCAGTTTTAGCACTGTGTTCATAATAGTTTGATCTGTGAGCGTATATATTTAGCAAACTCAATATTAAGGGTTGACGAGGCCACCAAGAGATTTGCATATTGATCTTATCACTATGCTTTAATAAAGAGGGACAGAGGATGTTAGACCAACATCAAAGTCCACCTCCTCTTTATATAGAAAACCACAACAGGATAGACCAAATTAATAAAATATTACAAACATAAAAATATATACAGCTTTATACAGACAGCACAAACAAATAACATATACTGTAAAAACATTAATATCCTCCCCAGACACTACAGCTCAGAAAATCTCATGCTATGCACAATGTAATGTGAGTCTACATATGATATGCTTCTGTGAAATTAAAGGAATACTTCACCCAAAAATTATATTTTTATGTTACTTATACCATGCAGTTTGTGGTGGTAGCCATAAACAACTTTTAATTTTAATGTTTTTGTACAGAAAGTACATGACAAAGATTCTGACAGATCAGGAAACAGAAAACTGCTGAATATCAAGAGACGTTATGGTCAGACTATAAAATGGACAAGTGAGGCCATACCTGGTATGTTGTGTGCAGTTCATCTACAAGAAAGACAAAGCTTTGCTTACAGAGGAGAGCAACCAAGTGCATCCCAGGACTTAAGGACACGTCGTAATTTGCCAGACTCTGAGAATTAAGCTTGTTTAGTCACAAACAGAGGAGACTGTGAGGGGACCAAATCCACGTCTTCAACATTCTCAAAGGCATTGATAAAGTAGATCTAGCAGAATTCTTTCAACTTAACGATGACTCGTGTGGTAATCAACCAGGGGAAGAATCAAGGGGAAGAATTACAGGAGTTTGGGAAAAATGTTCGAGACATATAATTGAAGCAGAAACCTTGACAACCTGTCAAACTTATCTGGATGAGATATTAGGACAGCTTAACTATTAGTAAAACAAACAAACCTTATGGACTGCATGGTCTCCTCTCGTTTATCAAATTTCTTATTATAGATTACTTAACATTCCTAATGTGCCTGAAACAGAAGCAGAGTAACAAGTGTTGCAAAACAAATAAAATACAACCTGGATATAGGAGTCTAGGCATTTAATTTATCCAGATAACTAGGTAGCTCTTTTACTGTAAGCTGATTTGTCTCTAATATGGCATGGCCTCTGGATGGATGAAATTACACAAACATAGCCAATCTTGACCTTCCTTGATGTACTAATGGGATGTTGTGCTATAGGGCCTACTCCTCTGGTTTAGGCCTCTTGTCCTTTGACCATGTGATAAGCCGAGTTTGCCGGCGTTTTTAAAGTAGTGGTTATTATAGCTATCTTTAGCTCATCACAGGTTTTATCACTCCAGCAAATGAGAACGCAGTGATCAATGTCACACCGGTGTTTAGTGCCCTTCTTCCTAGTCACCTCCTACTTCGAAGGCTTGTGAATCAGAGGGCTTCTCAGGATTTCTCTGGGGTTCACCTGACTTCTCTTGGTTTGATTTGGCATTACACCAAGGCAGTGTGTCCAAAGCTGCTGTTTAATCTCCAGGCGTACTTTCAACTGGAAACGGCCCGGCAGCAAAACACATGCCTGAAGCCACTGCGGAAATTCAAGAGCACATTGCTGTGAGTAAGAGCCTGCCAGCAGAGAGAGAACGAGTATATAGAGAAAAAAATTTCACGCAACTTACCTGAAGAGGTGAACGAGCTGCTGGACAATGTGGTTGCAAACACCTAAACAAGGTTTAAATTAGTGAGACTGCACATGTGAAAAGGAGGACGTCAGGTGTGTGACTTGACATCATTTTCCTTTGGGGATCCCCAGAAGACGTAAACAGTGATTGGACAGGCAAATGCACTATTGGTATAAAACCAAAGTCTAGACCACCAGGGGTCATCTTTGGACCAGTGTTCAGACTTGTAGACACTACTTTTAGCTGAGGAGGTAGAGCAGAGAGACTCTATATATTTGCAGGACGTCACTGTGAATAGTTATTGGCACCTCTGGAATAAACCAGAATTTTTTTTTTTTTTGTTTTTGTTTTAGGGCAGTCATCACTTATTATCATGCGAATTTCCCCTTGGGATTAATAAAGTATCTATCTATCTATCTATCTATCTATCTATCTATCTATCTATCTATCTATCTATCTATCTATCTATCTATCTATCTATCTATCTATCTATCTATCTATCTATCTATCTATCTATCTATCTATCTATCTATCTATCTATCTATCTATCTATCTATCTATCTATCACTGTTGGGGTCTCTATTCTCCTGGTCATTCGGTGATGGCTCCAGGTACCCAGAGTCTGAAACTGTGCAATAGTGCCATTACACGGGGCACCGCAGACCAATCCTATTAAGGTGGGACTCAGCTTAGGTCAAACCTGCCTTTGTTCCTGCATGTCCTTGAAAACTTTGACCAACCCAGCCCTCCACTGTAGCCCACCTGGCCCCCAGCCCCCCTGTGCCCCCTCAATACACCTGGGCTAAGCCATGTTTGCAACTTGCATGCAGAGGTTAATTTATATTGGTTTTGATCTTGTATTCTCTGAGTAGGACAACCATTATCCATCTTAGCTGGGATGTGGTAAGTAAAGCAAGTTTCTCCAGTTGCCTTTACTATTAGATTTGAAACTGTCTGGTCGATCTGATAGAAGTTTACACACATATTTATCAATAAAAGAAATTATGCATAGTGTCAGAAGACTTCTTTCTTCTTTTAAGCAACCACTTCAAGCTTGTCTTTTAAAGATGTTTACATATTATTATCAAGGTGCTAAATATTACAAATACAGCACAATAAAGAGCACTAAGAAAGCAAGTTTAAGTCAGTTCATTTCTTTTCATTCCTGTGTATATTTGCTCTCCATTACAGGCAGGGATCAGTTAGGGCCTTTCTTTTGGGGGCATTTATCAAAAGGATAGTCGGGGATGTTGTGACACAACTTGTTTCTTTTGCAAAGTTCAAAGGATGAAATCAGAATCTAAATCCAAATGTAAGAAATCAGTAAACAGAATCTGTTTTCTTCAGAATTTCTTTTCTTTACTCTTTTTCTTTTCCTTTGCTCTTACTAAGTCGTCCTCTTAATTTCTGAGAGTTTGAATGCTCTTTGCTGCACACATCACACAACATATGCATCACACACCCAGCAATGTCACACATCTGCAGTTTCAAAATGACATCAGCAAAATTGCTATAAAAATATAAAATAAAAACAAACAACATGACAAAAGAAATGTCAAAATAAAATCCACAACATGCTCTTGACATTTGTTTACATTTTTCCAAGAAACTTAAAATATTAAAAATGCATTTCACACAACTTAGAATGGTTAAATCCACAAACATTGAAAATATCCTATGCCCACCTTAATGGCTAATTTCAGGTCTGACAGAATGGTACTAAATGCTAAAAGATGCTGATATTATAAGTATTCAGTGCATCAACATTTCATAATCAGTTGTAACACAAGATAAATACACAAGTGTTAATGCAAATGAGTTTTTAAATTCCACAAAAATCAGCAAAAGCATACAACGTGGGGTTAAAGCCTAGGAAGAATAATAATAATTAACAAACAAAGAGCATCTTTGGTGACAGGAAAAATATTTCGGAAAGCGGTATATGCAGACGATCAGGGGAAGATGGTAAACCCCTTAAGGCGATAAATGTCAGCGATGGGTTTGGGAAGGAGGAGAAGCACGTTGAGTGACTTTCTCAGGGCAAAGTTTAAAGATGTCATTGTAGGAGGAGAACGATTATCCTGGTGAGACTGGGAAAAATACATCACCTGGACGGGAAGCCTGCACGATGTCTGAAAACAAATTGGCCAGCAGATCAGAGAAATAACTTGGTGTTTGGCTAGTAGGGAACAATGGAAGGACCAGTGGAAGCTGAGATTCAGGAATGGATCCATTCCCCATATACCAGGTGGCGGTGGTCTTTATATGGCAACCCAGCTGGGACACCCACATGGGTGCTTGGGAATTGGAGTCCAGAAGTCCAGCCCTGTCAAGGTCCCTGAGTCTCATTAGAGGAACTTCCTACTTTCTTTATGGCCCAGAAGTGCTTCCGACAACACAAGGAGTTGCACCAGAAGCATTCCTGGGTCCGACATAAACAGAGTCCGCTGCCTCACATCGGGAATCGGGAGGCAGCAGGCAACAATCAACGGAGGTGGAGAAGGAGAGAGAATTGTTTAATTTATTGTCTTATTGTGGCTGATCAGTGGAAAGAGGTCTGTGAAGAAGTGCCTGGAGAGAATACGAGTGTGTTATCCTAATCATGTGTGGGACTTTGCTGTGTCTATGGTTTGGGGCTCTCTGGCGCCTCCTTGTGGTTACTTTATTAGATAGCTACCACCCTACAACTATTCGACCACAAAGAGAGATGAGGTAGAATTTTATGAAAAAGCACAGGAAGAAGAATCATCATCAAAAGTCCACAAAGTTTGTTTACCAAACATTTAAACCAATCTGTCGTCAAGCCGAAAAGCAGTTAGGAAAATCAAAGTCAAAAGGGTCAAAACACTGGGTCTTCAGACAGAAAACCTTTCAACAAAAATGCACTCATTACTATAAAGGTTTTTATCCACTAACTCGTCTAACCAGAAAGTATTTGTACTGACTTTCATACCTACATATTGCAGGTGTCTGTTCATGCCATCCAAGCCTACAACTGTTGTACTTACTGAAGTAAAATGGTGGCGCCTATGATAAAACAATATGGCGTTGAGGGAAGACATTAGAATATTTTATGTCTGCAAGTAAGTGCTTAAACAAACAAGTGTCATCAGAAAGAGATCCTGCATAACTCAAAATCACCAACTAAAAAAAAAAGACAATCCCGGGAGAAAATGTAATATTACATTAGAACGACTTGAAAACAAACCAAATTATAACAACCTCTTCCATCAACGTGGGCACTACCAATGCGTCTACTGTATGTATCACATGTCTGTTATGATCTTCAAATTTCATGTTTTTTTGTATGAATTCCTGTACAATTCCTAGCAATCTGTACATGGATAATAAGGTTTTGTGGCTCGAAAAATTCTAATTTGGGGTTTAATTTTAGCTAGACTTTGTACTAAAGAAGTTCATAATTAAATGTTTTATCGCAACACCATTTTCTTTCCTGTTTGGTGCTGGTGTGGCAGTTTTCTGTTTCTGTCGTCTCCATGGAACTCTTTCCCAGAATGGTGTGCTCTCATTTGTGCTGTCAGTTTTGCGAAGATACAAAAGGTCTCCCCCAAGTGATTCTGGGGTATCTGAGTTTGCAGGATAAACCTTAACTTGACTGCTTTTGACAGATTATTATTTAGTCCCTACTAAATCCCCACTATTGTTTTGACTATGAGTATTTCTTGATTGTGTTCTGGTTTTGACGAAAAATATCTCCTTGTCTTCCAGTTTTGACCTTTGGCTCTTCTTTAACTTTTGATTCTCCTGGTGATTTTCATTTTTGTTTTTTTACTGTCTTCCAAGTCAGTATAGTGTCATGACTAACTCAGGCAACTAATAATGAAGCATAAACATTATTTTGTCATTAGTGTCCTCTGGGTATTTGGTGTTGTTTTTGTTTGTCGCCAAGGTTAAATAGTATGAAATGTGAAGAAAAAAATGGTCATAACTACAGAATCATGTATAAATATATTTCATAAGTGAGCAACGGAAAGTCAGCATCACAGAAACCACAGATCAAGATCAAGAAAGATGAGCAATACAGGGCACCTTTAGTGGGATGAAACCAGAAGTTGCAACAAAAACGGTGCCAACATCAAAATCAAAATAACTCTTACTTAAACTAGACAGCCATGTATAACCCTAATGTCTACTACTGAGAGCAAGAAGGCACACTGAAACACGCTGGACACCTTTGGTCATACTGTCCTGCAGTGCAGATAAAGAAAAACAACGGCTGCAGTTACCTAGGATGGAGACTGGCTGAGATAAACAAGACATTTCAGAAGAACGTTGGTTGGGAATGCAGGTAAAAAGAATGATGGCTTGTTGTGTTCTCCAGTTCCTCAGATAAACAGACAGATAAAGGAAAAGCAGTTACAGGTTACTCCTTCTGCCAGCTCAACAGAGTGGCTGAGCCAAATATATTGCACAGGTAAATCAAAACAGCCCCAGGAAACGAAGAGGTTACAGCCAGCTACACCACTCAGAAAGCAAAACCAACATTTGCTTCCTCAGTCCAGGTGTGTGGGTCCCTCAGACTAAAAAAAAAACAATCTTAAAAAATGTAATCAGAATTCTTTCATGTCTTCAAGCCAAACATATATAGCTGGCAGTCATAACGTCAGACATGAATGTGTCCATGCATGTGCACACGCCTTACAAGGAAGCTTGGCAACACAGACCCTCACTACAAAATGGACCCAAGTGTCCCCAAATCCCCCAGAAGCTATACTTACAGACATGTTGTTACAAAGTAATGTTTATTTTATTTTCATTGTTTTTCTAAGCTGAGATATTTTTTCTCAATATTAACTATTCTGATTTAGGTTTTAAGAGTTGGAAAAATTCAAATTTTGTAATTTTTTTTATCTTTGATGTGTATTTAACAATGTTAGATATTTTTCCACCATTTACTTCATTTTCATGGTAACCACCACTTTTGATCTATTTTTTTTATAATTGGTAAGTAATGAAATGATTATGTGTGACATGTGACGTCTTAGGTGCAACAGGATAAAAGGTCAACAGTGATGTGTCGTTCTGTCTGAGATTGTGGATAAACTCCATAGAGGATCCTCATTTCAAAACTCAGGGAAACACTTTCTTAGTTTAAAACATTAGGCCAAGTGTTTTGACTACAACTTTTTAATTATGCTTTGGCTTGGATGTCTGATAGATAGATAGATAGATAGATAGATAGATAGATAGATAGATAGATAGATAGATAGATAGATAGATAGATAGATAGATAGATAGATAGATAGATAGATAGATAGATAGATAGATAGATAGATAGATAGATAGATTTTATTAATCCCCAAGGGGAAATTCACATGCTCCAGCAGCAGCATACTGATAAAACCAATATTAATTAAAGAGTGATAAAAACACAGTGCAAGTTAAAAAATGCAAGGTGGAGAGTGCGAGGCAGGGATAACAGTCAATAATCTTGTATGGCGCTAACATTTACCAACCCCCAGTGGAATTGAAGAGTCACATAGCGTGGCGTAGGAAGGATCTCCTCAGTCTGTCAGTGGAGCAGGACATTGACAGCAGTCTGTTGCTGAAGCTGCTCCTCTGTCTGGAGATGATACTGTTTAGTAGGTGCAGTGGATTCTCCATGATTGACAGGAGCCTGCTGAGCGCCCGTCGCTCTGCCACGGATGTCAAACTGTCCAGCTCCATGCCTACAATAGAGCCTGCCTTCCTCACCAGTTTGTCCAGGCGTGAGGCGTCCCTCTTCTTTATGCTGCCTCCCCAGCACACAATCGCGTAGAAGAGGGCACTCACCACAACCATCTGATAGAACATCTGCAGCATCTTATTGCAGATATCGAAGGACACCAGCCTTCTAAGGAAGTATAGTCAACTCTGTCCTCTCTTGCACAGAGCATCAGTTTTGGCAGTCCAGTCCAGTTTATCATCCAGCTGCACTCCCAGGTATTTATAGGTCTGCACTCTCTGCACACAGTCACCCCTGATGATCACGGGGTCCATAAGGGGTCTGGGTCTCCTAAAATCCACCACCAGCTCCTTGGTTTTGCTGATATTCAGGTGTAGGTGGTTTGAGTTGCACCATTTAACAAAGTCCTTGATTAGGTCCCTATACTCCTCCTCCTGCCCACTCCTGATGCAGCCCACGATAGCAGTGTTGTCAGCGAACTTTTGCACATGGCAGGACTCCGAGTTGTATTGGAAGTCCAATGTATATAGGCTGAACAGGACTGGAGAAAGTGCAGTCCCCTGCAGCGCTCCTGTGCTGCTGACCACAATGTCAGACCTGCAGTTCCCGAGACACACATACTGAGGTCTGTCTGTAAGATAGTCCACGATCCATGCCACCAGGTATGAATCTACTCCCATCTCTGTCAGCTTGTCCCTAAGGAGCAGAGGTTGGATAGTGTTGAAGGCGCTAGAGAAGTCCAGAAACATAATTCTTACTACACTGCCTCTGTCTAAGTGGGAGAGGGATCGGTGTAGCATGTAGATGATGGCATCCTCTGCTCCCACCTTCTCCTGGTATGCGAAGTGCAGAGGGTCGAGGGCATGGCGGACCTGTGATTTTGATGCTGATTTTGTTTTCTTGGTTAATGTCTTGCCTCCTGATTATGTTAGCTTTCTTTTATTCCTAGTAACCCATTGCTAGCAGAACATCTGTAAAGGTTAGGAAGGAGAAGGCATTACACACTTCAGATATGTTACTTTTAAGGCAAAGTGATGTCGTAGACCACCAGGATGCAGCACCATAAGAAAGCCTTACTCCTTTAAATATAATCCATGATGTCTCAGCAAAGCAGTAAATTAAATGAGATGTCAGTAGAAAGTTGAGGTGAACTCTCATTCAAAGAGTTATAGTGTGACAGGAAACATACAGGCTGAGAGACACTCAGGGGAGATGAGGTTTATTAGGTGTTTTGGTACTTATGTAGTTCACAGAAAAGACAAAGGCGCCTTTAACAATCTTTGTTTTGTAATTCTCTTAAGCAATTATAAAAATATAAAAGGACCTCCAAATTTACATTTACATTTACAGTATTTGCTTAGCAGGCACTTTTATCCAAAGCAACTTACGAAAGAGTCGCTGTTTTCTTCTGGTTGTTCCGCTTTTCTAATACACATGTCAATATTTACTTATTACATCCAACTCATACAAAATGCTTATTATACTTTTGTTTTAATAAGATATCTTCTTTAAATATATATTTATGTTTGCAAAATAGACAAGCAGACATAAAAGTCCAAGACAGAGGAAGTATCTTAATGTATTCATTGCTGAAAACGTCCTGCGGTGGGTTGGCGCCCTGTCTTGCACCCTGTGTTGGCTGGGATTGGCTCCAGCAGACCCCCGTGACCCTGTGTTCGGATTCAGCGGGTTGGAAAATGGATGGATGGATGCTGAAAACGGCCTGTTAGGATCAGAATCTATTATGGCATTGGGACACAGTCATGATTAGACTTATGATTTTTAATTTATTTTCCCCAAATGTTTCTTGGCCTTTAAAAATTATTTATGTATACTTTATGTGGTTTTGATGGTTAAGGAATCTATTGGTAATATTTATTTTTGCTTCTATGTGTTTTTGATAATATTAAATATGATTTGCGTTCACTCAGGGTGCTTTCTGTTTTTCTAATGGGTGCCACCACTCTGACACACTTTGGTTGAGGGTTGCTATGCTTGATGAACGAGAGTTATGTCGTTACCACAAAAGCATTAAAGTCAGCGTGTTACACTTTCTCAGCAAACAAGACTGAATACCCTTTAATTGCTTCATAGCCTGAGTTTTTATTCCACTTGGACTACGAATTACATCTCGCACATATTTTTTTGATTTTCTACACTGTTATTTGACCACCACTCTGACTTCATGTCCCTATCCTTGTTTGTTTAAATTTAGTCTTCCCAGTTATGACCCCTGATTAAATTCTAATTTGTCTGTGCCTTCTCTTGATTCCACTGTCTCTTTCAAAACTGCTGTCTCCCTGTGTCTAGTAGCAGGGCTGGCTCTTCCGTATAGAAGAACTAAGCAGTCACCCAGGGTAGCAATATTATCGGGGGCTGACATTTTGTCAACTCTTAAATATGTGGCTGTTGGGGGGCTTTGGGTGATCTTAATCCTTCTCAAATCTCAAATCTAATTATGACTCTTTGAGGGTGATACTCCTCTGCTCTTCAATCTGCAATGATGCACATAGAAATTGCCTTCAAGACTTCATGGTTTGGGTAAGACATCTAGGGCAGCAAAAAGGCTGGAGCCAGCACAGGCTAGCAGTACAGACTCAATGAACATGTGGGAAGTGAACTATAAGAAAAACAGACTCACAAACTACACAGGTTATTTTACTCACACCATGTAAAATCAGTACAAATATTTAGGAAACTAGGGAGCTCCACCACCTGCTCACTTTGCTTGCCCACCCCCAGGTTTGGTTAACCGGATATGCAATTTTAAGAGATTGTTATTTTCATGGGAATTGTTACATATGCATTATTTTCACTTTTACTTTAAAACCTTAGTAAAAACAATATTTGGAATTAACTTTTCTTCAAGATCGCATTGAATTTTGATTCCATGTTTGGACTTACGTCGTGACAACTCAACGTATAACTGCCTGTGAGTGAATATCGTTTCTTTCTCTCTAATAAATAAAACGACTTTTTTGAATGTTTGTCCATGCTCTTTCTTCTTTGCTTAGTCATTGATGTCTAGATCATCTAGAACGTATAAAATTATTGTCCTGATAAAATTTATAAGAGCTGAGAGTGCAGGAAGTTTGTCTGCCAAAAGCATTCACATGACTGAGGTTAGATGACCGTGGTCTTGTTTGAAAACAGTTGTAAGTAGGGCGTGACATGAAAGAATCTCATATTAAAAGTCTCCATCTCACGGGACTTCATACCGCGCCAACGTTTTTGGAATCTTTTAATTCTCGCTAGCAACACGAATCAGACAATCTACAAGTCTCTGACTTAAAGTTTAAATCCGAACAATATATTCAATCTCTTTTCGCTGTTCCGTTATTTCACCGAGTAATAATTTCCGTTTGTTTTTGCTGATGTGATCTTTCCTGTCTTTTTTTTTGAGACTTTCGAATTTTCGTACTTCCATTATCTGTAACCTGCTCTTCATGTGTACTGCGCCAACATTTTTGGAATCTTTTAATTCTTGTGGATACACCTCTTCATTGGGAAGAAACACTACTGTTTTTCCCTGATGGCAACACGAGTTAGACGATCTACAAGTCTCTGACTTAAAGTTTAAATCCGAACAATATATTCCATCTCTTTTCGCTGTTCCATTATTTCACCGAGTAATAATTTCCATTTGTTTTTGCTAATGTGATCTTTCCTGTCCTTTTTTTGAGACTTTTGAATTTTCATACTTCCATTATCTCTAACATGCTCTGCATGTGTACCGCGCCAACGTTTTTGAATTCTTTATGACATTCTACTTTGTCATCTACTCCTTGTCCTTTATTTCCGGCCCCGGGCATGGACTAATCTTGCGGGACGTATAAGTGTCTCTCCGTGAAAATCACATCTCGTCTCCTTCCAAGATTTTTTTATAATAGAAAGAAACAAGATTTGTTTATGTTTTTGATTCCTTATGTAGCATTAAAATACAAACATATATCCCAAAGTGTCTTTTATTATTTCAATGTGAAATTATGAGTGTTATGGGTGTGCCTTTCCTGTGTAATTCAGATGTAATGCATATTGTAACCAAGGGAAGAATTAGATCATTGAAATTAATTACATTTTAATTTTTAAGAATTTATAAATAAGAGCTTCACTTTAGAGATAAATGTGTGTGTCAAAGACTTCCAAATTGTTCAACTCACTTGGGACAATTAGATTATACTAAAAACATTATGGATGTTACAAGAATGTACCATTTATCTGTGTGCTGATTGGAGTATAAATTTAAATTATTTAAATATGATATGTAAATGAATTTGCTGTACTTCAGATTTGTCTTTTTAGTCAGTCTGCCATGCTGCATCACACAAGAGCACATGGTTGCTCCGCAGCTCTGGTGTAAATAAAGGATGTCCATTTTTGGACACATTTGCATCGATGACTCAAGACTATTCTTTATTTACAGAGTATTTTCCCTACCATTTACCTTATTTACTTTCTTTCATTCATTTGAGAGAAGATGAGTCATTATCATACTCATCTTATCCCATATGAGTAGAAACTGAAGCCAAAGCATTGACACTGTTGTGTTTCATCCAGGATTCCTCCTCTGGCCGGAGTTCAAATCTTTGCTTTATGTTGTTTTTGTTCAATTTTTATTCTTTTCTTTACCTTATGATTGATTGTGCTTATAATTTGCATTCTTTGTTTTTCATTGTGTCTGTGTACCAATGCCTTTGTTGTATCCCATGTGTTTTGTTGGTGGTTCCCTAAAGGGCAGGACCACCTGCTGATCAGCACCCTATAAATCCGGAGGGTCTCCCTTTTTCCTGGCTGTTCATTGTGAATGCACTCTGGAGTTGATGAGTTGTTGTGTTTTGCTGTGCCTTGTGCTGTTTTGTGAACTTCTGGATTTTTGAACCTCTGCTCTGTTTTTGACTTTGTTTCTGGATTCTTTTTTTGGGACTGTGATTACCTTGGATTGCTTTCCTTTTCCAGGCAATTCCTATTTGTACTCCTCAGAGCTTCTCATGCTACTGAGCATTTTGTTAATAATAAATATTTTATTTTAATAAAGATCCAGTGTTTGCCCTGTTATCTAGTTGGGGTTTTGTGGTATATCCCCCCTCTGGTGGGCATTTTTTAATGTGCTTTTTGGAACCGTTTGAGAATTATATGCGTTGGGACCCCTAGCTCATAACAGATGCGTTTCCAGAGGGGACGTGTTCATTACTTGACACCCAGTGTAGATTACATTCATCAAGATTGGTAACACTATAATCAGTGTGCCCTTTATACTTTCCAATGTGAAATCCTAAAGTTGGAATTGCAGATTTCTGTTTTCTCATTGCAAACTGCAAATATCAATTGAAGACAATATTTTATTACTTTGAAAAATTCATTTGTCCCGTGTTTTATTTATTTTCTATATACTATGTATTTGGAACCTGGCAATTGCTTGTTTGTAAATCTTCTTTAAGTTACTGCAAATATGAATAAAACATTTTATCATAATTACCAAAAGAAAAATGAACAGATGCCAATTTACACGTTATCTGGATGATAGATAGATAGATAGATAGATAGATAGATAGATAGATAGATAGATAGATAGATAGATAGATAGATAGATAGATAGATAGAAAAGTTTCAGTGTTGATAACTGTATACAAGTCACTCTCTTCAACAAACCTCCGTGAGTCGCCTACTTCAGGGGGGTTCAAAAGGCAGCCTCATTCATCTTAAGTACTGTAAGCATTCCTCAGTGCTCCTGGTGAGCCTTCTCCTCTGATCTCACCCACTAGGCCCACTGGTGTCAGTTTCTTCAGAGTACTGACCCATATCATAACTGCAAGCCTCATTGGTCTTGACGACGGAACAAAACACACACAAAAAAAACAGCAGACACTAAGTTCTGACTAAAATAAATTAGCACCCAGTTTTATTGCACTGTTAACATTTTAAAGGGCAAATTACTTTTTTTCACTTACAAGCCCCTTTAATCCACTCCGGGGTCACTTAACCTTTCCAGCCATTAATATAACTAATCGTTCTCCGTATTAAACAGCAAAGCGGTAACCCGAAGTATTATTCCGTAATCTGCCCACGTATTCTCCTATAATCCCCCTTCGTGTTGCTCATTAGCAAGGCCTCGTGCTGCTTGAAGAACAGCACGCATACTGATTCGAAACAGACAACACATCAGAGCTGCGATCATACCCAGTTCCTTCAGATTAAAGGCATACAAGCGTTTTTATGCATCAGCAAATCCTTTCATAACAGACATGTAATTAATGGTACAAGAGCAGAACGCGGTTTGATCCCTACAGGAAAAAACTGCACACAGTGAAATACCGAACGATTTCGAGCAAGCAGCAAACGTACCTTTCTGTGATTACATTGTCCAAACAGTACATATGCTTCCCGTGCCCCCGTGACGATGACAATGTCTCCCTTGTTGATGATCTGTTTCGGTGTATTTCAAGCTTCGGGTTGGCAGCCTTGCTGTGGGCGAGCAACCCTTTAGTTGCTTAGAAAACCGGGCGTGATGAATAGAAGGAATTGCAAATACAAGCGTCATTATTTACCAAGATGCAATCAACCATCTGCGAAACTCGCACTCGCTTGTCAGTGACATTATGCAAATTTAAAAAAGAAGAAGAAGAAGAAGAAGAAGAAAAAGGAGAAGAAGAAGAAAAAAAACGGGATCGTTTTAGATCAGAAAGGATTTCCCCACTGTTTAGGGGACTCCCAGTGTACGACGGACGTTTTCCACGGCGTGGAGCTGTCCAGGTGCTGAAAAGATTACCTTTGGCTCGCAATTCCAAGCACTGCTCAGACTAGCGTTCACATCGCTAGTCATAATCACAGACGAAAGGTCGGAAATAATCACCCGATGAGCCCGAGATGAAAAATGATGGGAATTCTCATGCAGGAGACGAGTGGGTCCCGCTGCGGGACTCCCGATGAGCTGACACGATCTCTCTAATAAGCCAGCAGTGTAACGTAATGTCCTGGAAACCCCGGACGGGTACTTTCTGGCACTCGTACTGCTAAAGCGACGCGCGCACGAAAAAGCTTTGTTTCTTAAATCCAATTGAAGCACCGATGTGGAGCTTTTCTGCTTTGTATGGAATCTTTTTTATTTTTATTTAAGCGTTCGATATCTGAGAAAGCATACGGAGAAAAATAAAATGTCCATTGGCTTATACATTTGCCATTCAGGCGCACTGCGTTTCGAATGGACAAAGCCCACATCAATCAAGCTCTCCTTCTAATTAAAGAGTGGCGTGTTAAAGGGATGGGAGCTTTTAATATGCATTCACATTTCTTCTTGCGGCTTTTATTATAAAAAGTGAATAATGCAAGACAAAATTTTTCTCACTTGGGTTGTGCTTTTGCATAACACGTATAACGCATGAAAATAAGTAGTAAGTACTGCTGTATCACGTATTAAAAAGTCTGTATGAGATCAAACATAATTTATTAATTTGCATGACTGCTGGTCTTTTTTTAAATTGTCCATTTCCTTTCCTCTTCACTTTGCGCGTTGCGTTTGGTATTGCGCCGGCAATGGAGTCCTTATCTATTTTCACGTGTTTGCATATTTCTCAATATCTCAGCGCACACTGTAGTCGCCACCTCTCAAGATGTTTTTGAAAATATTACTTTGCGGCATCTCTTCTGCAATAGGAATCACCAGGAAAATACACTCGTTAAATAAGCATAAGAACGGCCCCGGTACTTCTAAGTCGATAGAAACAAATGACGCCTCTTGTGAATTGACTTTTTACTCTTTCAGGTTCAGAATTGTAAACAGAAAATGACGTGCACGTCATTGGCTGCAGGACATTTATGCAGAGACATGTCATTCTATTACTTGGTGGAGATGACATCAGGATTATCATGGCGAACAATGTCAGCCAGCCAGCCAACTAATCTGAGAACGTGCAAACACAAAAACTAAAGCTATTGTGGTCACTGTGTCCTCCTAAGTATCACATTAATTACATTTTACTGTGGTGGGATTCATTGATTTGTCCTATTAACAAGCAACTAAACACAAAGTGTAGTGTAATGGTTAAGGCTTTAGACCTTAAACCCTGACGTTGTGGGTTCAAATCCCACTACTATCACTATGTGACTCTGAGCAAGTCTCCTCACCTGTCAATGCTGCAACTGGAAAGAAACAAAAGAACTTTAACCAATTCTATCAAATGTTGTAAGTCCCCTTGGATAAAGGTATCAGCTAAATAAGGAACTTTGAAAGTAAGGATGCAAAATTAAAAAAATAATTAACATAAAGGATGAAGTTTTGATGTCTCTGTAGTGTCAGAGGTTAGAAATTGTCAAAAAATGCTGCCTCATAATTCCACTAAACAGGGGGAAAAAAATCCAGCCTGGTCACTGTCTGTGTGTTGTTAGGATGTTTTTCCCACGTCCACTTGGAGTTGTTTAGTATCCTTCTGAGTCTTCTCACATTTAAAGATGTGAAGGTCAGATTGACTGAGGAGAGTAAGATGACTGTGTACGTGTCAGAGCGCCCTACAATGGACTGCTGCCTTAGGCCCAATGACCCATGGATTGGCTCCTGATAAGGCTTTAATGGATAAAACATAGATGGATGGATGGAGTGCAGTAATGAATATCTTTATAGGAAATTCTTCACTTTTCATTTAAATATAAGTTATATAGAGCAGGGGTGACCAGCTCCAATTCTGGTGGGATGCAGTGTCTGAAGGCTTTCATTCTAACTTTACCTAATTAGTGGCTGATTTTTGCTCCTAACTGACTTCTTTTACCTACATTTTAATTGACTTATTAGTTAAGACTTCTTCTTCTTTTTCTTCATTTTTTCCCACTTCTATCTGGGGACAATGTGCTTGATCAACCTTCTCCATACAGCTCAGTCCTGCACCTTCTTCTCAGTCAGACCCTTTTCTTTCAGATCTTCTTGTACTTTATCTGTCCACCTCAGCTTTGGTCTTCTTCACTTTCTCTTCCCCTGTATTTCCATTCCCATCACTCTTTTGCCCAGATTTTCATTGTCTCTCTTTATCGCACATCCATACCACTTTTGTTGTATCTCTGATTGCCTCATTTTTTATTTTTTCCTTTCTTGTAACTCCACACATCCATCTCAGCATTCTTATGTCTGCCACATCTTGTCCTGTGCTCTTTTTAACATTGCTGTTCATGCCACCATCTTAAAAACCTTACATTTAACCTTTGCCTCAATTCTTCAATCACACAACACTCCTGACACCGTCCTGGTGCCCTTAGAAAAAATTTAATCAACCGATTTGGAAATGTCTGCCATGTCAGAATGAAAGGACCAACTGAGGTACCTGAGGTTGGGAGAACCAGCAAGCCATGGAATTAAATAATGGGTATAATTAACAACAAGAGTCAACCTCTAATTAAGAAACTGGTTGGAGTGAAACTGGTTGGAGTTTGAGGTCACAACTTACCATACCATACCATACCATATTTATTTGTTGAGCGCATAAAAACACAGCATTACAACTGACCAAAGCGCTGTACAGTTCAGACAAGTGAGACTAGGAGCAAAAAGTTAAAAACAAACATTAAGAGAGAATTAGAACAGAGAATACTAAAAACAGGTCAGGGGACCCAATAAAATAAAGAAATAGCAAAAAGTAAGTGGAAAATGAAACAGGTTAAGAATTAAAAGCCAATGTGAAGAAGTGCATTTTTAGGCGTGATTTGAAAGTGGCGACTAAAGCGGCTCGCCTAACCATTAAGGGTAAGGAGTTCCAGAGCCTGGGTGCACCGATGGAAAAAGTCCTTTCACCACGAGCTTTAAAACGTACCTTGGGAACGGTTAGGAGCAGCTGATCTGCGGATCTAAGAACACGAGGGGGATTGTGACGATGGAGCAAGACACTCAAGTGGCTAGACCGTTTAATGCCTTATAGGTTAGGAGGAGTATCTTAAAATCGATTCTGAATCTGAATTAAAAATTAAAATCTGAATTAAAATTAAAATTAAAATCTGAATTAAAATTAAAATCGATTCTGAATCATAAGGTAAAATCAATTCTGAATCTGAATCGATTCTGAAACTTAGCTGGTCATATCTGTTAGCTCACTTCATATCTGATTTTTCTTTGGATGCCATTTAAGTAAAAAAAACAATTTAGAGGACAGAATCTTAAAAAATGAAGGGGAAAAATTAAATCTAAAATTTAAATAAATAAATAAATTAATTAATTAAATTAATTAAATTTATTATTCATTAAATTTAAATTGAATATAAATTATATTAAATATTATATTATATATAAATTATATGAAATATATATATATTATATTATATATAAATTATATGAAATATTAAATATTAAATTATATTAATATAATTTAAATTTAAATTTAATTAATTAATTAATTTAATTAAATCTAAAATTAAAATTAAAATCGATTCTGAATCATAAGGTAAAATCGATTCTGAATCTGAATCGATTCTGAAACTTAGCTGGTCATATCTGTTAGCTCACTTCATATCTGATTTTTCTTTGGATGCCATTTAAGTAAAAAAAACAATTTAGAGGACAGAATCTTTAAAAATGAAGGGGGAAAAAAAGGACAGTTAATAGCAAAAATTGGTGTCTGATTAAGAAAGTGACAGGAAGTAAAACTTGCAGCCCTCCAGGATCCGAGCTGGACACCTAATCTAGAGTCTATACTTTATGTGTATGTTTATGTGTGTGTACAGAAAAGTCCTGTAAAATACATTTAATAAACCACATATTTTCGAGTACAATTACTAAAAACTTCATAAACAGATAAATGCATGTGTATTTACATTTAGGTGGTGTTTAAACTATCAATACCAATGAATTGTTTCAATGTGTCAGAATATCTGATGGATAATTGTATTGCCATAGACTTACAATAATGCCCTTATAAGATACTGAGTGTTTGCCAGAATATTGTTTGTAATATGAAACTGCATTAATTTGACTGATGTACACAGTACAGCGGTCTACGCTTCGACTGTTTTTGATGGTTACTTGACAGTCAGCTCATTTGGCAGTCACTTAATTGGTAAATTATTATAAAATGTTCAACAGTGAGAAGCACGGCAGAGCGGCTCTGCTGCTCACACTGTTTGATCCCCAGGTCAGGGATGTGCTGAATGAGTTGGCTTATTTTGCTGGGGGACTCCAAATTGGCCCTGTGTGTTTCTGTGTGTCTGTGAAGTTCCATTGGCCTCCCATCCTGGGTTGGTTGTCTCCTTAGTGCTGGGATTTCCCCACCTTGCCTTACATGGGGAAAAGTAAGCTTGGCAAATAAAGTTATGTGCTGTCTATAAGTGAGGTTTAGAACTTTAACATGCAGAGGCGGCTTTAAGGGTGTGCAGGGCCGGTTACTTCAAACGCTGTTACCGGTATGAGTGGACTGTATAAACTTGCGTGTAAATTTAATAAAAATAATGTTAGCATACACCGGATTTTCTCATTACAATATTCAGCTACATTTTTGCAGGATAACACATGGACTTTATCAAAATATAACAATATAATGAAGTATCTCAAATATATATATATACTGGAGAATATAACTTCACAAATCTGCTCGATTGGGACATGTGGACCTCAAAAACAGGGCCCCCTTAGGCACAGGGCTTGGGGCGGTCGCCTCACTTGCCACTCCCAAATGCTGCTCTTGTTAATGTGTTACCATATATACACAAGAATTTAAATATATGTTAAATAGATAAAACAAGCATTAGATATGTATTTAAATGAATTAATTAATTTAGGTCAATAGGAAGATGTAAATTAAATCAAATAAGTCTCTTATTGCCATTTGTGCTGAGAAAGAATACACTTCTGGTAACTAAAAGCTTTGGGAACAGCTATATCTTTACACATTTATTTAACAAAATCAGTACACACTGCTATTTATTTCTGAATTATAGATGAATAATATATGAATGAAAGATGCCAACTACTTAAGTATGATAATAGCAGGCATTAACGTTTAACTTGGGATTTAATTATAAAAAGCAGTGGTTTTCCACCACATCCAAGTTTGGGGATAGCTCACCAAAACAAATATGATTTATAATTTAACTCTGATTAACACATATAGATTTATTTTTTGACATCTATTATTATTTTATTTATAATACATAATAGAATACATTTAAAAATACAGTATTTGATATTTGATATCTCTTGCCTTACATGTACAATCAGCATTACTTCAACGTCTTTCCTCCATATCCTTGCACTTCCACTACCACCAATAGTAGATGGGTCCACATCACCCACTGAGAAAATATCATTTGTATACCTGCCAATACTTCCAGTCTTTGAAGGCAACTCGGGTTCTGCCTCATTAGTATTTAGAGATCAAATGTCACTCCATATATTACGCTCCACTTTAACTCTATTCTTGTTAAAAAAAGTCAAAATTTATGGAGTGAATTTCAGACCCCCATAAAGTATTGTGTCATCATTATCCTACCATTGGACCCTCAAAGCCAAAATGACCAGGCAGTCAGCTTGGAGGAACCAGACGTGCACACACACACAGACAACGTCTACATATCGTATATATATATCTATTGTCACAGTTTGAGGCCCTTGTCGTGCTCTTGTACCCTCTGACTCGACTCCAGACACCAGGTAAAAGTCCAAATATTACTTTTATTTGAACCATACAGTGCACAAAGCACCCTCCACTCCACAATACTCATAAACTAATCAATAAACAATACAATAATCAATAATCAATCCTCCACACTCCCAGACACTTCGCCACCCTTCCTCCCAGCTCAGCTCACTGTACTGGTTTTCCAGAGTCCTTTATATAGTCCATGACCCGGAAGTGTTTCTCCCTTCTGTCCATGTGATCATGAACACTTCCGGGTCGGATAAAAAGCTCCTTTCTTCAACCCGGAAGCACGTCGTTTCCTCTTGTCATGTGATCATGACGCACCTCCAGGTTATAGGGCAAGTAAGAGTCCGGCAGCCTCCCCACAGCAACTTCTGGTTGGTCCCCATGGTATCCAGCAGGGCTGTGCATATAAACTACAAAGTCCATGAGGCCCTGCTGGAATTTGGGGAACGTCCACGCTGTTGGGAGAGCTCCACCTGGCGGCCTGGGGGTGATGACAGGAATATTTAGCTGGCCACACACCACAATATATATATATACATATATATATCTATATATATATATATATATATATATATATATATATATATATATATATATATATATATATATACATATATTGTGGCAGACGGCCGGGACCCATGCGCAGCTGGGATGCCCCTTTGTTAATGGATCCGGGGGAGCAGCCATGGGAGCCACGCTACATCCCTCAGAACCTTTATTGGCAGCCCCCCTGGGTTGTGTCGGGGCCACTTTCATGGAACACCAGAGCTCATCCTGGTTGGGCTCCGTGGCCTCTGCCAGGGGAGCTGCATAGAGCTGTATGGCTTAACAAGCCCGTCTGGGCAGGAGCGCAGCCACACCCGGAAGTGCAGCCGGAAGTAGGTTAAAGAGCACCTGCAGCACTTCCGGGTGGGCTATAAGAGGAGCCTGCAGCCACTACTCAGGGCGCCAGAGTCGGGAGGAGAAGGACAAAGCTGCCTGGGAGGAGTAGTGGAGGAAGACAAAGTGTGATTTGGGGTGATTTTTCTTTGTGTGTTTTGGGAACTGTGTAGGGCCTGTGGGACATGGGGAAGATGTGCCCCACGGCTGAAGAAAAAATAAATAGCTTGTTAATTTTACCTGTGCCTCTGGTGTCAGTCTGTGTTGGGTTGGCGCCAATAAAGCGCCTTTGCCACACTGGCGTAGCTGGCAGGATTCTTGTCTGTCCTTTGGGCAAGAACCTACACATTTTTTTGTGTGGTGACCCTGCACAGCAGCACAAGGCACGTGCACTGTGCAGGAGCGTGAGATGCACATCTCGAGACAGTGCACTGAAGCACGCACCCGTGGCAGGAAGCCCAGAACACTCCAGAGGCTCCATAACCCCATCAGAGCCGGTATGGGGAGAAAAAAGGCCAGGCAAACCCATGCCCGGCCAGGACGCCCCTTTGTCACTGGATCTGGGGGAGCAGCCATGGGAGCCACGCTACATCCCTCGAAACCTTTGTTGGCAGTCCCCCTGGGTTACATTGGGGCTGCTTTCGTGGAACACTGGAGCTCATCCAGGTTGAACTCTGTGGCCTCCGCCGGGGGAGCTGTATAGAGCTGCACGGCTTAACAAGCCCGTCTGGGTGGGCTATAAGAGGAGCCTGCAGCCACTACTCAGGGTGCCAGAGTCGGGAGGAGAAGGACAAAGCTGCCTGGGAGGAGTAGTGGAGTAGTGGAGGAAGACAAAGAGTGTGTTTTGGGGTGATTTTTCTTTGTGTGTTTTGGGAACTGTGTAGGGCCTGTGGGACACGGGGAAGATGTGCCCCAGGGCTGAAGAAAA
This sequence comes from Erpetoichthys calabaricus, assembly GCF_900747795.2. Taxonomy (NCBI): domain Eukaryota; kingdom Metazoa; phylum Chordata; class Cladistia; order Polypteriformes; family Polypteridae; genus Erpetoichthys; species Erpetoichthys calabaricus. The sequence continues at coordinate 53,620,579 of NC_041410.2, read as the reverse complement.
AATAAATAGTTTGTTTATTTTACCCGTGCCTCTGGTGTCAGTCTGTGTCAGGTCGGTGCCAATAAAGCGCCTTTGCCACAATATATATACAGGGGGTCCTCGTGTTACAACGTCACAATGTTTCGAGTTTACAACGCTCACTCCCATAAAAACGTAAAAAAATTGAGACGTGAGTGTTTCAGCTTACGCTGTTAGTGTCGTACTTACAGACTATGTGGCGAACTAGTTTGGTTGCGCACGGTGGAAGGTGTTTAAGTGAGGGATTGGTGAATTAGTTTAGTTCAGCGCGGCACAAGTGTTCCAATTGTGTTGCTTTGTTTGGTGACTTTTTGGCCCTTATCATGGCTCCTAAACGAAAGTCAGTCTTCAGATGGTAGTACTTCAAAGAAGAGGAAAGCCATCACGATGGAAGTGAAATTAGACATTGTAAAGCGATGAGAAGGAATAACAGTAAGGAATTTTTTTTTTACACTCATTATTTTGTCATTTTTTATGTTACTACAGTACAGTGTACAGTACAGTATGTTCTTTTCCTTTTTCTGTGGCTTAGTTGTGTTTTTATGTTCTAGACTATGATATTTCAAATATGTTAAGACAGGTAAGTGACTTAGGCTAGGGTGTGTTTCGACTTACACCAAAATTCGGGTTACATCACTGTTGTAGGAACAAAACTGTGTCGTAACCCGAGGACCCCCTGTATATACATATACTAGGGGGGGTTTGCCCCCAACTCGCTTCACTCGCCAACCCCTGTGCCTGTGCTATGCATGAGCCTCTTTGCAGTTCTGTTGCTCGCATATGGGGATGCAGATGTACAATTTTAACATTTTTATTTTCATGGGAATTGTTACATATGCATAATAGAACTATTTTAGATTACAGTGAATAATTAACCATAGTAAAAAATAGTCAAACGTAATAATTGTATATTATATATATATATAATAAAAATGAAGAACAGAAACAGATAAAAATTTGGAGTACCATGAATAATCCAGTTTAATGTTCAATTGTGAAAATGAAGAAAAAACAGCAAATGAATGCTCACGAATGTTACTTGTGATGTTTTAGGCTCTTAAAATCCTTTTAAGATCAACTTCCTTCCAGGAGGAGATCTTTCTCTGTCAGAAGATTGACATTGGACTTACTGTGAGTGTGGTCTTTGTAGGAAGTGGAAAAGACAGGGTCGATGAGCTGGGAGAGGAACTAACGTCCATTGTCCTCTAGAGAGTTGTTCTCCATTGCAGGGCAAATGGAAATTGTTTTAGAGGTTTTTCACACCTAAACCCACTCCTGTAAGTCTAAGATGGGTAGAAATCTAAGAAATCAATGTAAACATTTGCAGCGCACCATGTAATGCATGTGTCTGTTATATACTATTTTGTATGGGATTTGCAAAAGTGGTGTTAACGTTTGCAATGTGCCATCTAATGGAATGACAAATGCAATGCATTTTATTGCAAAAATGTTTGTGCTGTGCCATCTTTTGGAATAACAGAGAGTAATAGCAACCAGACAGACACACAGACACTTATCATTTTATTAAGGTGGGTACAAATATGTGGCTAACACCTTTATCCAAGGTGACTTAGAAAATCAGGATAAAGTACAACTGTTAACTCACATTTATCACAGTTAGAGCACAAGTGAGCTAAGTGAGCGGCTCACAGTCACACTGTGACTTGGAGGGAGGAATTGAACTTGCAAACTGGAGGTTTGAAGTCTGGCATTACAATAACACTACTTCAGACGGAAAATTACATTATTTCATCAAAAATAATTGAACATTTTACAGATTTGTATGTGTATATATGAATAAAATATTCAAAAACACTAGATTGGCTAAAAAGTCAAGGGCACAGAGTTTGTTAAAAATATGTGAAAAATTGTATTTGAAGTAATAGTGTGCCACTGAGGGACAGTAACCTAGTTCAATATAGTAAGGTCCTTGGCATCATCTCTCTCTCTCTCTCTCTCTCTCTCTCTCTCTCTCTCTCTCTCTCCCTCTGTCTCTCTCTCTCACTCTCTTTTTTTCTCTCTCTCTCCCCGTCTCTCTTTCTCTCCCCCACTCTCCCTGTCTCTCTCTCTCCTCTCTCTCTCTCCCCCGTCTCTCTCCTCTCTCTCTCTCTCCCCCCCCCCTCTCTCTCCCCCTCTCTCTTTCTCCCCCTGTCTCTCTCTCTCTCCTCTCTTTCTCTCCCCCGTCTCTCTCTCTCTCTCCCCGTCTCTCTCCTCTCTCTCTCTCTCTCTCTCTCTCTCCCCCTCTCTCTTTCTCCCCCCTGTCTCTCTCTCTCCTCTCTTTCTCTCTCTTTCTCTCTCTCTCTCTCTCTCTCTCCCTCTCCCCCTCTCTCTCCCCCTCTGTCTCTCTCTCCCCTCTCTCTCCCCCTCTCTCTTTCTCTCCCCCCTCTCTCCCCCTCTGTCTCTCTCTCTCTCCCTATCTCTCTCCTTGTCTCTCTCTCTCCCCCGTTTCTCTCTCTCTCCCTCTCTCTCTCCCCATCTCTCTCCTCTCTTTCTCTCTCTCTCTCTCTCTCCCCGTCTCTCTCCCCCTCTCTCTTTCTCTCCCCCCTCTCTCCCCCTCTGTCTCTCTCTCTCTCCCTATCTCTCTCCTTGTCTCTCTCTCTCCCCCGTTTCTCTCTCTCTCCCTCTCTCTCTCCCCCTCTCTCTCCTCTCTTTCTCTCTCTCTCTCTCTCTCCCCCTCTCTCTCCCCCTCTCTCTTTCTCCCCCTGTCTCTCTCTCTCTCCTCTCTTTCTCTCCCCCGTCTCTCTCTCTCTCTCTCCCCCTCTCTCTCCTCTCTCTCTCTCTCTCTCCCCCTCTCTCTTTCTCCCCCCTGTCTCTCTCTCTCCTCTCTTTCTCTCTCTTTCTCTCTCTTTCTCTCTCTTTCTCTCTCTCTCTCTCTCTCTCTCTCTCTCTCTCCCCGTCTCTCTCCTCTCTCTCTCCCCCTCTCTCTCCCCCTCTCTCTTTCTCCCCCCTGTCTCTCTCTCTCCTCTCTTTCTCTCTCTTTCTCTCTCTCTCTCTCTCTCTCTCTCCCCGTCTCTCTCCTCTCTCTCTCTCTCTCTCCCCCTCTCTCTTTCTCCCCCCTGTCTCTCTCTCTCTCTTGCACCCCTGACTACACCTTAGACCATACCCCTCGCCTACTGTTTCTTTTGAAGCAGAGTGCTGTTACTCATTTAGCATTCTGCTACTGAGTTGCTCGTTTTGTCATTTTATATCAAGCTATTGCCTGCCCTGTTTTCTGTTTTTTAATCCTTACTTATGCACCTATCGAAAGCAAGTTTTTCCCTACTCCTTGATTCACAATTTTCCTATTTCTGTATTTTTAACTTAAGCGACTCTACATTATTTTTTTTGAAAAAAGCTAATGAATCACGTGAATAGGTCCAAGGTTAGAGTTAGTTTTCCTTGTCAGAACTTTGCTTTTGTCCCTAGCGGAGACACACCTTTAGGTCTAAATGACATAAAATGTGAAGTGTTATTTGTGCCCTCCTTTAGTCTTGTTAGATCTTAATGATCTTAATGAACATGCCAGCAGCCATACCGCATGCACTTCAAAACAGGTCATCCTCCTGAAGCTCAGCATGACTGGGACTGGCCAGTACTTGGATGGGAGACCATATGGGAAAAGTTTGGGTTGCGGCTGGAAAGGGTTTTAGTGAGGCCAGCAGGGGGCGCTTACCCTGTGGTATTTATGTGGATCCCATTTTCACACTATGCTGTAAAAATGGTGCTGCCCTTCAGAAGAGATGTAAAACTAAGGTCCTGACTAAATTTCCCTCCATGGCCTCGTCAATCTATCCCCCTAATCATTAACTGACTAACTATCTGTCACTCTTTCACCACCTAACATCTAATGTGTGGGGAGTGTACTGGCACAAAAATGGCTGCATTCACATCATGCAGGTGGATGCTGCACATTAGTGATGGTTCAAGTGGCTCTCCTCTTACTATGGAAAGCGCTTTAAGTACTGAGAAATAACACTATCTGAATTATTTAAGGTTGAAACCGGTGTCAATTCAGAATCCAATTTACTTCAAGAATGTAATACAATTCTTTGTATTTCTGATGGTAGTAATACTGCAACATTTTTTTGTTTCCTGTATGCAAAATACCTGAATCTGGAGATTTACCAGAACCTAATGCAGGAAAAAGGTATTTATTTCAAGCACTTTCATTTGACAACCAGTATGTTTTGCTTATTAAAAAAAATTGAATCACAAAGTTGCTACTTTGTTATTTAATTGATTGGAGGTGTTTTCTAAATCGTCTACTGACTTGAGCCTATGTTCCAAATCTTGTGTGTCTGATGATAAAATGTTGATTAAGCGAGGAGAGAAGTGTATTTATGATTTTTATGTTTTCGTGTCTACCTTGGTTTATCAGTCAGTCTTTTGAGGTATCTCACATTTGTCATTATACTAAGACATTAATTACTTTACTGATTCCAGAAACTCATTGGTGCTCAGTTTACATCTATTTAATCTGGCTACTGATAGAAATCCATCCATCCATCCATCCATTTTCCAACCCACTGAATCCAAACACAGGGTCACGGGGGTCCGCTGGAGCCAATCCCAGCCAACACAGGGCACAAGGCAGGAACCAATCCCAGGCAGGGTGCCAACCCACCGCAGGACACACACAAACACACCCACACACCAAGCACACACTAGGGCCAATTTAGAATCGCCAATCCACCTAACCTGCATGTCTTTGGACTGTGGGAGGAAACCGGAGCGCCCGGAGGAAACCCACGCAGACACGGGGAGAACATGCAAACTACTGATAGAAATGAATTAGCAAAATGCTCATCTGAAGTCTTGCGTGGTGTTTCTCATGACTTCACTTCCACATCTGCCATTATTTATTTTCTTGTGCTCTTTGGCTCATATTTTTGTATAGTTACCTGTTTTATCTCAAGTATTATATTTTACTTTATCATCACTTATGTTATGTTACAGCCAGGGTTTTCCTCCTAACTTGGGCCCTTGAGCAAGACCCTTAACCTGCAATTGCTGAGCGCTTTGAGTAGTGAGAAAAGCGCTATATAAATGCAAAGAATTATTATTACTAACTTATAAGAATTTTCATTTTTATTTTATCCTCTCATTTTTAAAATATTATTTTGCCATTTCTGTGTAATTTCTGTTAATATTGTTACGTATATTAATTATGCAGTATTTATTTATTGTGTATTTAAGAATGTATGCATTCCTTATATTTGTGGGTGGAACCCCAAGAGGCGGGGCCACCATGATGTCACCTCTGAAGGACCGCCCTTCACCTTTGTCCTCTGGCGGTGGAAACACATTTCCTCAGACTGTCATCTAGTGTTGTACGAAATTATTATTGTAAGAATTGTTTTCTTTTGATTTTATTGTTTATCTTTGACTTGCCTGTTCCTTTTTAAGCATGCTCATTTGTCTTTATTTTACATCTTATTGAAAACAATGTTCTTTCTGTATAATTCAAATTAATGTCCTGTATTTATTCAGTATGCTTTTTGACCTTGTCTTATAACAACAACAACAACATTTATTTATATAGCACATTTTCATACAAAAAGTAGCTCAAAGTGCTTTACATAATGAAGAAAAGAAGAATAAAAGACAAATAAGAAATTAAAATAAGACAACCTTAGTTAACATAAAAAGGAGTAAGGTCCGATGGCCAGGGTGGACAGAAAAAAACAAAAAAAAACTCCAGAAGGCTGGAGAAAAAAATAAAATCTGTAGGGGTTCCAGGCCACGAGACCGCCCAGTCCCCTTTGGGCATTCTACCTAACATAAATGAAATAGTCCTCTTTGTAGTTAGGGTTCTCACGGAGTCACTTTATGCTGATGGTTATACAGACTTCTGGCTTTTAATCCATCCATCATTGTTGGAACATCATGGTGCTTTGGGTAGATGGTGGTGGCACAAGCCACCACCAATAGGACACCGGAAAAGGAAACAGAAGAGAGAGTAGGGGTTAGTACAAATTTTGAATGAATAGTTATTATAATGAATTGGATATACAGAGTGTCAGGATTAAATTACAGTGAAGTTATGAGAAGGCCATGTTAAAGTAATGTGTTTTCAGTAGTTTTTTAAAGTGCTCCACTGTATTAGCCTGGCGAATTCCTACTGGCAGGCTATTCCAGATTTTAGGTGCATAACAGCAGAAGGCCGCCTCACCACTTCTTTTAAGTTTTGCTCTTGGAATTCTAAGGAGACACTCAGTTGAGGATCTGAGGTTGCGATTTGGAATATAAGGTGTCAGACATTCCGATATATAAGACGGGGCGAGATTATTTAAAGCTTTATAAACCATAAGCAGAATTTTAAAGTCAATTCTGAATGACACAGGTAACCAGTGTAGTGACATCAAAACTGGAGAAATGTGTTCGGATTTTCTTTTCCTGGTAAGGATTCTAGCAGCTGCATTCTGCACTAACTGCAAACGATTGATGTCTTTTTTGGGTAGTCCTGAGAGGAGTGCATTACAGTAATCTAGCCGACTAAAGACAAACGCATGAACTAATTTCTCTGCATCTTTCGATGATATAAGAGGTCTAACTTTTGCTATGTTCCTTAGGTGAAAAAATGCTGTCCTAGTGATTTTATTAATATGCGATTTATCAACCCTGAAATTAACATCCTCTTTATTACAAAGCATTTTTGTAGACTTTGGACATTTTAAAGTATAGTGGTACCTTGTACTTTGAAGCTAATTAATTTCAGAAGGCCATTTGAATTCTGAATTCTTCAAAGTCCAAGTCAATTTTCCCCATTAGAAATAATGGAAATTAATCCATTCCCAGACCCTAAACAGTACCCATTTCGATAAACTTAAACAGCAAATACACATAATTTAAGGTAAAAATAACACAATTAAATGCCATAAATAATAAGTTAAAACATGAAAACAATAAATAAAATATGTAAATACTGTAAAACTAGAATGAAATGTATGGCGGTGTGCATAGATGAAGCAGCTCAGTGTTCTTCCTTTTGCCACTTGGTTTGTCCTTTTGTGTATGTGTTGCTGTTTTTCATAATGACATTCGGCTGGATGGATAACATCTGCAGCCAGCACAATCTCCAAAAAATAGGACTGTGCAGTGAGTGGACTGTTACAGCTGAGTTTCTCCGTTTCCACAACACCCCGGAGAACATATCCAGGCAGAAGCGGGGCTGCCGGGCTGGCATACCGGCAAGGCTACAGTGGCGACCACACAAGCTGCATCTTCCTAGAACTTTTCTGACCAACGGAAGATTCCTTGCAAATCAGATGGCCAAATTGAAGCTACAGGCTGCAGCGTATAAGATTGTTAAGGACAGTTGCATTCGGCTATTTACAGAGACCTGGCTTCATTCACTCATTCCGGATATAGCTGTCAAGTTAGCAGGCTACACAGTACATCAGCAGGACAGGACTGGAGACCCCGGTAAGAGAAAAGGGGTGCAGAGGAATTATGCCTGTAAGTCAATAGCAGCTGACATACTAACACTAAGATTGTACACAACAGATGACATTTACACTCGCTGCGTAAGCACCATCTGTTGCTGCATCTTTTTTCACTGTACGCACATTTCGCACATTGAAGCATCGTTCCTACTCCAGATCATATTTCTCTCTAATTTAACATTCAAGTTTTGGAGCGATCAAAGTTACAATCGTTCGAAGTATGAGGCACCACTGCATATTTTGAATCATAAAACAGCAGGGCCCCATTGTAGGCCTGTGCATGCCATTTACTGCCAGTGGTGTTTGGGGGGCTGGCTGCCTGGGGTAAGGCCATCTCTATATAGGCTACTGAAGATCTTGGCCTTTTTTGTGAGTCTTTTTTGTGATCTTGAACCCTTTTCACCATTTTTGCTTATCACTTATTCACAACACCTTGCTTCGTTTCCACTTTAATTATTAATCCACTTTTTATTATTTTTCTATCAGGTGTTAAAGACAATGTGCAAATGTACAAGAAAGCATTATGCATGGATCCACTATAGGCAGTGATGTGACACTCAAAGTGGCTTCTCGGAGACTCTACTTCTGGAGCAGAGTGCAGGGGACTTTATCTGACTGAATATAGAAGGACCCTTATTAATGGTGAGGGAGGCAGCTTTCTGACTCCAGTTTTTATCTGTTTTTATCTATTTTATATTTTATATATTTTCATTATTTCCTTGGTATAAGTATGCCCAATACATTCACAATAAAGTTTTCAATTTTGTCATTCAGCTTTAGTTTTATCAGAGGTTTGACTGAATAATAGAGCCCTGCAAAAATAAAAGATAATTATAATCCAATCCAATGGCACATCATATTATCCATCAATATTTCTTTTAGCATTATAACGTACATTCACAAACAATCATTAATTTTTCCTTTTTAAAAGTTGTTCCTAGGCGGAAGTACACAAAGTAATGCTTTTGTCTGCCTTTACTGCTCCATATAGTAAAAAACAGTTAATTTTCTTTTTCTTTCCATTCTTAGCTCCTTTTTGCAATTTCCTCAGGTTACTAGTATTTATTTGCATCCTTACCTCTGCTCACTGCTGGCCATATACTCCTTGAAAATAAGCTGAAAATGAAACCCTGGGCCACTTTATGGGGTTTCATCAGCAACAGGACCGCTTGTTTAAATGATTTACACTGTAACAGAACAACTAACTATGTCAAACCAGGTTCACCATATACTACAGCCTGGGGATCCACTGATATTGACATGGCTCTTTTTTGCTCAATGTAGTAGAGCAGAGTAGAGTTCTTATTTGTGTTGCACTTGTCCTGGATTGTTATATACAGTACGAGCAGCCCCCTGCGGCTTTGCCCACACAGTAGTGAAACAAGACAGTGAGGAGGGCCCTGCCTGGCTCCCCACTCCTGACGTCATGCTTCCCGCTCCCCTCAGCCTGCTGCCTCTGTCTCAGATTAGTGCGAATATATCGTTCCTGCACGCTAACTATGATTCTCAGCACGATGACAGAAGTTGCAAAATCCATCCATCCATCCATTATCCAACCTGCTATATCCTAACTACAGGGTCACGGGGGTCTGCTGGAGCCAATCCCAGCCAACACAGGGTGCAAGGCAGGAAACAAACCCCGGGCAGTATGGAGTGTCGCAAAATCAAACTGAAAATTCAAGCAAATCACAGAAAGAACCCAGATCTAAATCCGTTAAGTAGTTCTCTCGTTCGCTAGCTAAGTGGAGGTAAGGAACGCCCCGAGGTTGCCACATGAGTGAGGAGGACCCCCCTCCCCCCCCCTTCAACCTGCTGCATCTCTCTCTGAGTTGCACAAATAAATCGGTACCGCAAGTGAACTATGATACTTAGCTCTAAGAGAAGCCACAAAATCAACCGGAAAGTTCAAGCAAATTATACAAGAAAACCCGATCTAAATCTGTTAAGTAGTTCTCTCATGAAAAGTGGACAGACAGACAGACAGACAGACAGACAGACAGATGTTGGATTTTATATATTGAGAGCTGTACTTGGACACGTATGGGCTGGCGTCCCTGCCAGGATTGGACCTTTTCCCATACAATACAATTGAAACATTGGGGGAGGCTCTGTGTCATGGATGTATGCACCCCAACCCACTAGATGGCAGCATTCCTGGGTTTTGGTACCCATTCAGACACCCAACAGGAATGTTTAGAAATGTAGTCCTGTGGGGGCCCGTGGATGCCTCCAGGTGGTGCAGCAGGGAGTTTCACTTCCTGCTTTAGGGGACTTCTGAATGACCCGGAAGTGCTTCCAATGGGCAATGCCCTGGCACCAGAAGTCCTCTGAGGTCTTTAGTTAAGGGAACCGGCCTGCCTTATCCAGGCGAGTTGGAGCCAGCAGAGGAGACAGGCAATACTCATCAGGGAGGCGTAGCAGAGAGAAGAAAGAAGAAGAAGAAGGGAGGATTATATTCCAGTGTGGAAGTATATTCTGTCTAATAAACATTTGCATTTTTAATCTGGGACTGTGTTGGTGTGTTCATGTTTGGGGTTTGGGGCTTTGTGGTGCCCCCCCAGTTGATCACACTATATATGCCACACTGTGGCCCTGAGGATTGTTATTTTGTGCCCATTATGCTTCAGTACTGTATATGGATGGTATGATAAAAAAGCCAATTTAAACAAAGATTTTGGTTTAAAAGACCCACATATGCTTAAGAATCATAGGCCTATTTTAAATGTATCTCTTCTTTCTAATCTAGTTAAAAATGTAGTTACCACACAGCTTCAGTCTCACTTTACACATTACAATTTCATTGAGACATTCCAGGCTGGATGTTGCACCAGTCACAGTGTGGAAACTGCACTAACTTTAATTGTAAATAACATTTTAATATCTTCAAATGAAGGAAATGTACAATAATAACATTCTTGGATTTAAGTGCAGCCTTCAACTGCACCCTAACATTTTTTTCTGTTACACTGGCATGAGATTGTGTTTCACACCATCCTTTTATGGTTTAGTTCACATTTATCAAATCAAGTTCAGTATGTACAGAAATATGAGAGGTTACATGTGATGTGAGTGTGAATGAGTGAGAGAGAATGATAATGAAGCACTTAAAGAGTAGAACTTACAAGACCTGCTTCTCTGCTCAGATCCATTGGGCTGGGTACGTGGCTGCCAGCGAGTCTTGGAAAGGGTGGTTTGGATTTGGAAATTGAGTAGGATGGTGTTATGTCCGATCTCAAGTGAGCAATCTGAGGTGGAGCCAGTGGTGTGAATGTGCAGGCAAAGGATGCGGAAGAGAAAATATCATAGGAGCTTCATGGAAGGAGCTCTAGAAGATTGGAGCAGCAGCAATGGCAATGAAGAGTAACTGAAGAATAAACGTCACATGAGGGTTCAAGGCAGAGTCACTGTGTTTTATACTTTGTGTTACGTTACCAGTACCAATAATGATAAATTGTCAGCCGATTAATGTATTTAAAAGTAATCACACAAAATAAAGACCTACCAACATATTATTGTACAACTACCAAATGACAGCATTAAAAGACACCTCGACATGAAGTATGCAACACTAAAAGCAGAAAGATAAATGAATATTTATACATTTCCAGTTTTTGTTCAGTGGGCAAAGTGTTGAATTACACTGTTTACGACTAACCAAAGTGATTCATGATAATGATGATGACTACTCTAAAACAGCAAGAAAGTTGTCACACTCTTTGAATTGTATCACAAAAAAATGGGTGGTAATGGCTGTAGATTTCAAGCTTCAAGGTGGAAAAGAGACGTTTAGGCTGCTTGTGTGCACAGGTCTGCCTAGAACACTGTAGGGTCCTAACAGGCACAATGAAAATTTCATATACTTCAAAAAGAAATTGCATTGAGCATATCATGGAAAAATGAAAAAATGTAATTATGATGAGTGATTTGAGTTTGCTATAAACATTCTACCGATATGTTAAAATACTGAGACAAGTTTACTATTTGCTCACTTTTTGCACTATGATGATATCATCTTGGAGACGGTGGAAAATCTCCCACATACCCTTAATTCAGAGATGCCACTGCTTTATATACAGGTAATATTTAGTTATACTTTTCTTACAGATCAAATGCCATTTTTAATTAATTAATTGTATCAGTTGTAGCAGGGCCACATAGGTATTGTTGTTTATTTGTGCTGCATCCAGTCACATCTCGTCTCAGCACCCCGTTTAAACTAATCTGTGTCTATTTAAATGTCATCCCCATAATAAGAAATGGGGAAGGGTGTTGCAGGGAGGCAGCGACCCCCAGACATGTCAGGACCGGGATTTTAACAGTTACATCCGACTCATCATTATCTAAACCATCAGGAGGGAAAGAAGAAAGGAGAGGGAAAGAGATGGAGATTTCAAGTACCGGCAACTGATCAACATTATTCTGTTATTATTTACATCGCGCCTGGTTGCAGTTTGATTCTCATTCTGCCGAAATCACGACAACACCATCATCGCCAGAAACCCCGGGGTTGGACATTATAATCCACTATTCGCCGAGGAAGCACGGTGAGGTCGTTCTGTTTTATTCGGGAGATTCAAACACATCCATTTTGATCAGTCATCCATATTCTGGACAGTGATTTACTCGGACTCAGTTTTCACGTTCATTGTCATTCAGTACTCATACATTGCTATTATTTGTGTTTTGTGTTTGTTATACATTTACAGGGGCAAGGGAGGTTTTGTTATTGTACAGGTGTTGTTTTCACTTAGCTGCTTTGGTGGAGGGAGGCCCCTGGTGTTTCTGTTATCTCTCTAAAGGGTTTGTTTTGTTTTCTCGATCTAATGATGGATTATTTTTACTTGTATGGACAGCTTTTTAGACCTCTTATTGAGAGTTCACTTTGACAGCTTCCAAAAATTCCAGACCTTTGATAGTTAATGAAATAATGAGGGAAATAGGGGGGGCATTGGGGCATTGGGGCTGGGGGCTATGCAGAAAATTGGCTGTCATTCCTAAATGGCTCATCTGATATTTTTGCAAAACCCCTTAATTTAAACCTGAAAGTCCACACTTTAATCACATAATGATTGCTTTATTTCAAATCCATTTTGGTGGTATACACAGCCAAAATGATGAAAGTTGTGTCACTGTCCAAATACTTATGGACCTGACTGTATTCATTGTCTCGCTTCATCACATGTCCATACATACCACTTCAACCTACTGTACTATATTAGATATCTCTCCCACTTTTGTTGTACCTGTGTTTGTCTCATTTCTTATTCTGTCCTTTTTTGTAACTCCACACATCCATCTCAACATTCTCATTTATGCCTCATACATTATAACATTTTCTTCTCTGCTCCCTGTACTGGGCATGTCTCAGCTCCATAAATTATTGCTGGTCTTACCACTGTCTTAAAATCCTTACCTTTAACCTTTGCCTTAATTTTTTGTTCACACAATACTCCTGATACCTGCTTCCAACTGTACCAACCACTCTGCACTCAATGGGTTATCTCTACATCTAGTTCTTGTCAGTTAAGACTCAGTCTCCTTAATTGTTTATTTACTGTAAAAGTATTGAGAATTAGTACAATTGTTTGTATACCATGTATATATTCCACAACTAATTTCCACAGAAATGGGGTCTAGGGAATCAAACTGCAGTATACAGTTAATAATGGCTAGTCAGTCAGTCAGTCAGCCAGTCAGTCATTTAGAACTTGTGGTCCTTTCAGAATATGACATATCAGCCACTATACTTCTCCTTCTTCTCATGTGATATCCATCACCAAACCTTTACTAATGGTGTCAGTCCAATGCAATGAAGGTTGACCTGGTCTTCTCCTCTCTGTTGGTTATCGCTATCATTGCCTGATCTGCTAGACACATTGCTGTCATTCTGTTCAAGTGTCTGAGCCAAGTTAGAATCTTGATTCCACAGACCTTTTGGTTGTGTTTGCTGTCAAAATCATCTACTCATTCTACTAAACTCTTCTTCTTAGCCCTCATTTATGTCCTCTAAATTTACACTGACCTTATGTTACTGTTATTCAACCTCAGTTTGTTAAGAGACTAATCCTTTTCCTAGGAATACTTTGCTTATGAATTTCAGGTAGAGATTAAGTCAAAAGGAGCAACAAATGAACTCTGAACAAGAAATTCTACTCTATATTAGGTTGAATGCATCTCACCTGGACAACATTTCATTGAAGTAGGTCAACAACAAGCTAAAAGCAACGGTCAGGTCAGATCAGGTTGGGGAGCATGCACTGGTACAGCGCGTTGCCGAACCCAACACATGATGAAACAGCTCGGGATCGACAACTCCCCAGGCAGACACGCAGTCCAGTCCCACCCTCCGGAAATAACCCTCTATCTGCTGCAGCCAGGTGTTACGTGTGCTTGGTCTGGTCCAGCTACCACCCTCGGGTAATCACACCACATGGCCGTAGTGCCGTAACTGATGCTCCCTTACAAGGCAGGTTATGTGCTCCATTTGGGACTCTGTGAGTAACCGCTCATTCAACACAAAGTCAAACCAACAGTACCCAAGGATTCTCCAGAGAGGCACAGTACCCAAGGAGTTCAGTCTTCATCTCAAGTCACTGGATAGCGTCCATGTCTCGCAACCATATAGCAAGACAGGAAGCACCAGAACTCTAAAGACTTGGACCTTCGTCCTTTTGCATAGATATTGGGAGCGCAACACCCCCTTTTCCAGCAACCTCATGACCCCCCATGCTCCCCCAATCCATCTACTGACTTCATAGGAAGAGTCACCAGAGACATGAATGTCGTTGCCGAGGTAAGTAAACCTCTCGACAAGGTCGACACTCTCTCCACAGACAGACACACTGCTGATGGCTGTGCCCAAGAGGTCATTAAAGGCCTGGAAAGCAACAGTGCTCATATAAAAACTCTCTTGAAATGAAAGACAAATGACGCATGAACATGATTTATCAGGACATTTGCAGACGGCACACAGTATCTCTCTGATTATGCTGCTTAACAACTATCTTGTCCCAAGGATTGTGATAGCTGTTCTAAGCATACTTTATAATGCTGAATTCAAAAATGAAGTCTGATTGTTTTCTATTGGGCTCAATTTTCTTGTAGCATCACCTTTTAATCATTATTGCTATCTCATAGTCAGTAGTGGACATGGACAAATGTTCCGCTCCTCCTTTGTGCTTATTACCTGATTGTTGAACTTCTGCATCCATTCATAAACATTCTGCTATAGTAAAACACTTCTCCATATTGTACTGAAAACATTTTATGGATTTCAGCCTCTGGTACTCAATCATCCTTTAAAAAGAGGTTGTCTGCTCGCTGCTCTAGTCTGGTGCTAATGGAAAGTCCTAGAAAACATCATGAAAAACTGACTGATCAAGGCTGAAACTTTGCTACAGTAACACCATATAGTCACACCATGTTTCCATATTTCCCAGGGAAAGCTGTACAGTCAACCCAGAAACAAAATTTTCATAAATGTTGGGATAATTATTGACTTTCCTTCATATATACCGAATGTATGTACTTATAAATTAATAAACTCAATTAATACTTTGAAATATTAAAATTAAATCAATATGTAATAAATTGATAAATATTTTCTGCAATAAAATTTAATCTGATTTACAGAAATAACTTCAAACAATATGACAATAAGAAAGCTACAGTATATACACTCAGAGGCCACTTTATTAAGTACATCTGTTCAACTGCTTGGGGCGGCACGGTGGCGCAGTTGTAGTGTTGCTGCCTCACAGTTAGAAGACTCCGGTGCTCTAGTTTCCTCCCACAGTCCAAAGACATGCAGGTTAAGTGGACTGGCAATCCTAAATTGTCCCTAGTGTGTGTGTGCGTGCGCCCTGCCCGGGGTTTGTTTCCTGCCTTGCGCCGTGTTGGCTGGGATTGGCTCCAGCAGACCCCCGTGACCCTGTAGTTAGGGTATAGTGGGTTGGATAATGGATGGATGTTCAACTGCTTGTTAACGCAAATATCTCATCAGCCAGTCTATTAAAAACTCATGTTACATTCACTTTATATGAATTTTAGAGACTCTCACTACCTTGAGACATTTTACTTTGTAGACCAATCCTAATTAACCATCTCATCCCATCTTCTTCTCTTGGAGTACATCCTTGACCTTGTTGACCATAACTGTGGGCCCAAAGTACTGTATGCACAGCAGGCTACACATATAAAATACTTCTGATGAAGTACACTAAGTGTTGTACGTTCTCTACTTTCTAGAAGATGTTCCGTTATTGTTCTATAGTTCCTGTGTGCATTAGAGCAAGAAAATTCAGCAAATGGTCAATATTCCTTAGAGATGAGGAACTTTGGGAAATTAAAATAAGCAATTATTCTCTGTATTGCTAGTCTTTTTATGTTACACAGTGCCAATCCTTGCAACAAACCATATGTAGCACATTTTAATTGTGACAGTTATTAGAAGTGAAGTTTGAAGGTTCACATTAACAAGTCCCGGAGGGAGGAAGCCTGAAAACACATGACATTTTAATAGAGGAAGAAGAGGGGACAAGCTTAAATAAAGAGATTAGAAATCGGCATACCACCAGAGGCAAACAAGAGAAAGGTAAAGTGTGTGTGTGTGTGTGGGGGGGGAGGACTAGGGTTGGGGGAAATAATATAAATAAGCTCTGCTCTAGCAGACAATTGTGAAACTGTTTTCTACTTCCCTTTAGTCTGTTATGATATTTGCTAATATTTTATTCCTCACCTCACTTGCTATGTGAAAGTTAAAGCATTTTTGCAGAACTCATCAAGAGAATTAATCAACTCTGATCACTGACTATGCTACCTCTGCCGTTACCCTCAGTACCGTAATGGTGGAATGTGTCATAGGTTATGCTTTTATCACATAAAAGAGAATTGGTTTGATTTGGACTCTAATTGCTTTGTCTTGTCTAGCACTTACTGTTCCTGTTGAAGGATGCCAGTCATGTTTTTACTGCTTAATGTGCTGGAATATCACTAAACAGCATATTTTCTCGCTCCTTCTCAAGCATAATTTCTTTTTTGATTTGCATATAACATTCTCTTCACAGGACTCAATATTATTTCGTGATGACATGAATAAAATTCAGATAATAAATATATTCAGTGTTTGACAGTTTAGTACAATGCAATAACATATTGACATTAAAAATAAAAATGCATAATATCCAAGAAAGCAGAAGGCATTGCAGTGAATAGTAGTCATTTTTCAAATCTTCTTATGGTAATGTAAGTTGGTAAGAGACCATGGCCGATTTTGGCAGCGTTGGGTGCAAGGCAGGAATCAAAACAGGGCAGCAAGACCATAGAGTATTTTATGATCTTACAGCTCTTAACAAAGGAAAAACTGATAAATAATTGATAGTAAGCAGAACTAAGATAGATAGATAGATAGAAGTGTTCCAGATGACTTGCATAGGATACCAGAAGCAGTTCCTGGCTCGACTTTAAATGAGAGCCCGTCACCTCAATTAAATGAGTCAGAGTTGGGAGGCACCAGGCAACACTCATGGAGAAGGAAGGAGATGACTGTGAATGGTGCATTTTTGCTGGTGTTCTTATGAAGAAGGCGTTTTGTCAAAAAAAATTCTTTTTTTTTGAACCTGGAATTGTGTTGGATATTACTGTATCTGTGGTTTGGGGCTCAATAGATAGATAGATAGATAGATAGTGGAACGGGTGGAAGGAAAAAGTGAGGATGGGTGGAAGGAACACAGGGTAACTCCAAGAAGTGTTGGGGTGCCAGGTGGGACACCTGTTTTAATTGTAGTGGCAAATAATAAACAAAACAGGAGCTTCATGGCACAAAATCTAACAAATAGCCTTTTTGGCATTCTTCAAAGTGGCTCATATGTGCAAGTCACACGGTGGAGCTCTGTCCTCAATGAAGTCTGGGTCGGATTCTTATAGCGCTCAGGCAGGAATGGGTACGGTTAGTTTCCCTCAAGGGGTGTCTTCTTCCTGCTGCAGAAGAAAAAAAAGATGACATTGTTAGCATCAGCAGAACGTCTTGCCCAGGCTGGGTTCTGCTTGCCTTGGATAACCCTGGAAGGTGTCCCTCTGACACACATGTGTGATAGATAGATAGATAGATAGATAGATAGATAGATAGATAGATAGATAGATAGATAGATAGATAGATAGATAGATAGATAGATAGATAGATAGATAAAACTTTATTTGTCCCAAGGGGAAATTTAGATAACATGTACTGTAATTAGACATATAACACAAAATAAAAAGCCAACTAGGAATGAAAACCCAGATCAGCTAAAACAACCAAGTGTTTACTGCCCATCATCCACTGACAAATGTTCACTGTGTTATCCTACAATAAGCAAATATGAAACATTTACCTTTAGTTCAATTCATAACCTTTGTCTTGGCACATTTATGTTTTTTAATTGAAAATCATGGGAAGCTATTTTCTTAATAATTGAAATAGAGTTCTGTATTTTAATGCATTTTTGTATCTCCTGGAATTCTGCACACATGACAGTACTACGAGTACTACTACTTACAATCCTTCATTTTCGACTTATTCTGTTTTATGGACAAGAGGAAACTATCCCTGGATCAGATGCTGCTACCAACTCACATTCATACAACAATCTATTTAATTTACCAAACAACTTTGGGATCTTTGGGATCTGGGAGGAAATCAGGGGACTCAAAGAAAGTCCATGTGCTCCATTACAAAAATAGTGACTGAGCTGGGAATTTAATCTCAAAATGCAGCTGTTATGCATGTTAATGCACCAACATGTCCCTCAGTTTTACATAAGAAAACTACTGTGAATTCTGTTGTTGATATGTTTTCATGGTACTTGAGGCACATAAAAAACATGCTATAATGAAAAAAATGGTGCCATCCTTATTGCACCCAAGACCCTGAATATGACACACTGAAACATTCTCCATTCTCAACACTAACCCAGTACCTCTGCTTCCTTTCAAGTAGCAGAAGTTGCTGATGAAGAGGCTGTGGCTGAAAAATATAATTTTCCCCATATGAGATTAAAGTGAGTGGCACAGCTGTATGAAAGGTGACTCAGCAGGGTTGTATTATTGTGGTGTGAGTGGAGCTCACTAGATTCATTATTGCCTGTACACCCTAAACTGAACACACCCACACACGCAGTAAAGCACTAGACCCCTCGTCTAGTGCCTCTGATAGAGACTCTCACTATTAAAGGCTAGAGTAGACCAAATGGATGTCTCCAAGACAATGGAAGCTGGCGTGATTCCTTCCCATATTGCTCACTATTGGAGGTATCCCTCCTCGGCCGTCTACCCTTATTAGAGAGAATTGACAATCTAGCCACACCAGGTACCCTGTATTTACTTCATTTCCTCAGTCACCCAAGATGTGAAGATTAATGATAAGCAATCCCTGTGGAGTTTGCTTCACCATAAGTTCAACAAAAATCACAGAAATGCTTTTCTTTTTATCATGATGCAGTGTTATTTTGAGTGTTATTGAGGGCTAGTCAAGCATCTTCCAATTATGCTGGATCAATCACTATGACCCATCCATCCATCCATCCATTTTCCAACCCGCTGAATCCGAACACAGGGTCACGGGGATCTGCTGGAGCCAATCCCAGCCAACACAGGGCACAAGGCAGGAAACAATCCCGGGCAGGGTGCCAACCCACCGCAGGATACACACAAACACACCCACACGCCAAGCACACACTAGGGCCAATTTAGAATCGCCAATCCACCTAACCTGCATGTCTTTGGACTGTGGTAGGAAACCGGAGCGCCCGGAGGAAACCCACACAGACACGGGGAGAACATGCAAACTCCGTACAGGGAGGACCCGGGAAGCGAACCCAGGTCTCCTAACTGCGAGGCAGCAGCGCTACCACTGCGCCACCGTGCCACCCAAAGTAACACTTTATCCCCAGTGGGGAATCGAACTCAGGTCTGTGAGGCACGGTAAAGCTGCTGCGCTCTGGGAGACAAATCTTAGCACGCTACGCCACGGAAACTGTTAACCAAAAATGTAATTTGAGCTGTGAGACAGCAGCAGTAACCACTGATTGACATAATTTATTCGAAGAAGAATGTCGGAAAAACAAAACCTGAACACTGTCTTGGAGACCATACTGACAGAGCTGCAGATGGTCAAGCTCCAGGTCAGGGAAACCCGTACAAAATTGGCTGAGGCAGAGGCTAGATTCGCCGCAGGATGTGGAGTAAGACCAGAGGATCCTTGGGCTCCCCCGGCTCAGCTAGTACCACTAATGAAGGGCAATGACATTGGGTCCTACTTGTTAGTGTTCGAGCGGACCATTGCTCGTAACCATTGGCTGAAGGCGGAGTGGGCCCACATACTGACGCCGTATTTGAAGGGTGACACGTTTCGGGCTAACAATGATCTTCCCAAGGAGGAGGCCATCAGCTACGACACCCTAAAGGGCGAGTTGTTCAAATGCTACGGCATTACCTCGGGCCAGCAGGTGAGGGAGTGGAGACTCTGGAGGTTCGATGTGGATCGATCTCCTAGGGTGCAAGCATTTGAGATCTGGAGCAAGATTGGCAGGTGGCTAAGGCCAGATGTAAATAACACCAGGCAAGTAGTTGAACAGCTAGCCTGCGAGACCTATATAAATGCCATGCCCGACTATCTCGCCCAACAGGTCCGTAGACATTCCTATAAAAACATGTTGTTGCTAGTCCTGTGAGCCTTCCGGTGGGAGGTTTGCGAGTTAGCCCATGCCCACCTCCTGGGAGCCCATCTGGGCCCTGAGAAAACGTTGGAGTGGATCAAGCTCCAATTCTTTTGGTCAGGGATAAATGAGGTGGTCCGTCGATTTTGCCAGTCCTGCCCGGAATGTCAACTTCGCCAGATTCCTAGGAGGAACCATGTTCCTCTCGTCCCTATTCCATTAATTGATGTCCCCTTTGAGAAAATTGCCATAGATCTTGTGGGCCCATTGGAAGCCTCGTCCAGGGGACACAAATACATTCTAGTAATGGTTGCTTATGCTACTCGGTACCCAGAGGCCGTCCCCTTGCGGACGGCCAATTTGAAAAATATTGCATGGGAACTAGTAAGGCTATTTTCACGAGTGGGGATCCCAAAAGAAGATCTTACTGACCAAGGAACCCCATTTACTTCGGACACATTTAAGGAGATTATTAGGTTAATCCACATTAAGCATCTCAAAACGTCCGTCTATCATTCACAAACCGACAGACTGGTTGAACGCATTAAT
The DNA here is from genome assembly GCF_900747795.2 of Erpetoichthys calabaricus. Lineage (NCBI taxonomy): Eukaryota > Metazoa > Chordata > Cladistia > Polypteriformes > Polypteridae > Erpetoichthys > Erpetoichthys calabaricus. The sequence continues at coordinate 53,599,896 of NC_041410.2, read as the reverse complement.
CAGATCTTAAAACAGATGTTTCGCAAGGTAGTCAATGAGGATGGGAGAAACTGGGATCAGTTGATTCCCCTCATGCTTTCTTGCCTACCCCAAGGCTCCACCGGGTTCTCCCCCTTTGAATTACTATATGGGTGATAGCCCCAGGGTATTTTGGATATTCTGAAAGAAGGCTGGGAGGCAGAAGCTCTGCCCAGCTCCAACATCTTAGGAGTATATCACGCAGTAACGCGATAGATTGGCTAAAATTCGTCCCATTCTACAAGAGCACATGTAGAAGGCTCAATCAATGCAGTCCCGGCAGTATAATAAAAACAGCACCCTCCGAGAGTTTTGGCTGGGGGAGCGTGTGATGGTGCTCATACCTACTTCTCACTCCAAATTGTTGGCCCATTGGCAAGGCTCCTTTGAGGATAAGGAGAGAAAGGGACTTGTGGACTATTTGGTTAGACAACCAAACAGTTGAGTGAGTGGGTATATCACATCAACCTGTTGAAGCCGTGGAAGGAACGGGATGCGGAGTCCCCCTCTGGCCTACACCGCTCCCTTTTCTCGAAGAAAAGAGCCCTTAACCGTGGTCTAAATCTGACTCTGCAACAAAAATGGGAGCTGGAATCAGCCATCCTGTCAGTGCCGGCAGTAGTTAGCGAGTTACCAGGTCTGACTGCCTTGGTTCAGCATGACATAGTGAGGCAAAATGCACGGAAGTAGAGCTGGAGATCAGGAGGATGTTAGAACTGGATGTAATTGAGGAAAGCCATAGTCCTTGGTCCAATCCAATTGTCCTTGTCCCAAAGCCGGACTGATCCTGGAGATTTTGCAATGACTTCAGGCCAACTCAATCAGATCTCCAAGTTTGATGCATATCCTATGCCCTGGGGCGATGAGCTCCTTGAGAAGCTAGGAAATGCACGCTACTTGACTACCCTTGACATGACAAAGGGTACTGGCAAATTCCTTTAGCGGAGTCCGCCAAAGAAAAGACAGCATTCAGCACCCAGAGCGGGCACTGGCAGTACAAGGTCCTCCCAATTGGACTCACGGGGCGCCAGCGACCTTCCAGTGTCTGGTAGACAAAGTGCTAAAGCCCTACAGAACCTATTGTGCTGCCTACCTGGATGACATAGTCATTTTTTCTGGCACCTGGGACGAGCATGTACTGCAGGTCTATGCGGTTTTGTCGGTGCTAGCACATGCATTAACCCAAAGAAGTGTTTTTTTGGGCTAACTGAAGCCAAGTATTTAGGCTACCTGATGGAAGAGGGAACCGTTAGACCCTAGTGCTCCAAAGTTGAAGCCATACTAAACTGGCCCCATCCGATAACCAAGGGCACAGATACAGGCTTTCCTTGGATTAGCGCATTACTACCGCCGGTTTGTTCCTCACTTTTCAGAGAGAGCTGCGCCCTTGACAGATTTAACAAAGAAAAGGGCCCCTCTCAATGTGGTATGGAACGAAAAAACAGAATTAGCATTTAGTGATTTGAAAAATGTCCTGACTTCAGCACCTGTATTGAAAACTCCTGATTTTTGTCATCCTTTCATTATCCAGACCGATGCTTCGGACACAGGTCTAGGTGCCGTGCGTAGCCAAAGTATCGATGGTGCTGAACACCTCGCAATGTACCTGAGCCGGAAACTGGTGGACTGGGAGACGAGGTATGCAGCAGTTGAATTGGAAGCCCTGGTGATTAAATGGGCAGTGAACCAGCTGCGATACTACCTGTTGGGTCGGGAATTTACCCTGGTCACCGATCATGCCGCCCTGCAGTCACCAGGTGGTTTTTGGAGCCGTATCGGTTCACGGTCATTTACTGCAGGGGCTCCATCCAAGGTAACGCCAATGCACTTTCTCGGATTTTCGACCTCTCGGTTCGGGTCACCCGACCCAGTGGGTCTGGACTAAGAAGGAGGTCGTGTCACACACAAGCAAGTAGGGAGCAGCTGAACGCCTCAATGGAGCGTGATACCTCGCAGGGAAAGGTTTGGAACAGACCGCCAACTCCTCTCTTTTTTATTTAGCAGGAAAACTGAAGAAACAAGCCCATAAGAAGTCACACACTCAAGTTCCCTTCTGTGTTTAAAAGCACACCCCTGTCCCAGTCTGATGACATCACTTCTGGTTCCACGCTCCTACATCACCAAGATGATCCCTTGGATTTTTTCTCATCAACTTTTGTACTTCCTGTCCGTCCATTATATAAATCCACCTGTTATACCAACATGTTGTCCTGGCTGTATTCTTTATGTATACAAAAGTCTTGATAAGACAAGCGAATCTCACACTATATGGGGCAGGAAAAAACCCCAAACCTTTATGAGAGTGTTGTCTCTTCCTTTCAATCGTTCACAATATATATATATATATATATATATGTATATATGGGCGGCACGGTGGCGCAGTGGGTAGCGCTGCTGCCTCGCAGTTGGGAGACCTGGGGACCCGGGTTCGCTTCCCGGTCCTCCCTGCGTGGAGTTTGTATGTTCTCCCCGTGTCTGCGTGGGTTTCCTCTGGGCGCTCTGGTTTCCTCCCACAGTCCAAAGACATGCAGGTTAGGTGGATTGGCGATTCTAAATTGGCCCTAATGTGTGCTTGGTGTGTGGGTGTGTATGTGTGTGTCCTGCGGTGGGTTGGCACCCTGCCCAGGATTGGTTCCCTGCCTTGTGCCCTGTGTTGGCTGGGATTGGCTCCAGCAGACCCCCGTGACCCTATATATATATAGTGCACCCAAGTGTATGTATATATATATATATACATCTCTGTTTGGTATAAAGCCTAGATAGGAAGAAAGATATTGACATACCTAGGTCCCATTCTAATTTCTGTTGCAAATCCATTGACTTGGTGAAAATTATTCTTATTAAAAGAGAAAATAGGATAATAAACAACTCTACCAGTCTGATGATGGTGTTCCTGGGAGGATTTTGGACTGGACATCTGCTGAATGCCTGTTTGAGGGAAATGAAACCTTTATGGTGAGGACTGACTATGCACTGAGAGGTGATGTCCATGATAAAGATTAAATAGTTAGGACTATGAAGCCTGAAACTGTCAAACAACTGGAGAGAATGGTTAGCATCTCATAAATATTAAAGGGAGACCTTCAACCAGTGCTTTCATAAGACTATCAAGGAAAGCTGAGATATGAGAGGTAGGACAGTTGCACAAACAATAGGGCGCTCAGGATTGTCCGGTTTGTAGATTGTGGGGATTACCGCAAACTGAAATATCTGTCTGTTTTCAACAATGAAGCGGTTAGTATTGGGAGGCAGTAGTTGGGAGGCAATTCCTTTCTGCTGCAGTGAATGGAAATGATAGAATGTACTTCCTGTAGGTAATTGTCAGATCCTGGGTGAGAGGAAGATAACCAGCTATATTAGAGAGTTGTTTTAAAGCTTCTATAATATAATGGTCCTTCCGCTCGAATACTACCGCATTATGTCTTTAAATGTTCTGCCATTACTTATGTTTTGATGGATGGAACCCCAGGCCACCCTGATGTCACTGCAGCTGTTTCCTCCACCTGCTTTTCTTTTGAAGTCAGAGAGCAGTGGATCTTTGGAGGTTCTTCAGAATTTATTGCGAGTATTATAAGTTTTCTGTTCTTTCCCTTCTGTTTTTGGTTTACTTATTTTTGGATCTTGGATTTTTTGCTTTGGATTGCCTTTCCAGCTGAGTCCTTTTATCCCTTATTTTTGTCCTTTTCCTATTTTTGTTTCCTTTTTTGTCAAAAACAAAATAAATTCTTCAGTTTATAAAGATTCCTTGCTTGGACTTGTCTCATCTAGCTAGAGGTTTTACAGTTGCCCTCGCTTTTGTGTAGTTATTTAAGACATTTTATGAACTTTAAAAGCCAGTTCCTCCTTTTGGGCATGTGTAAGCTGAAGCCTCCAGGTAGTAGTTGTGACTAGCATTCTGGAGTTAGCCTTTCTGGACAGGTCTAGAAGGTTTGGACCTGTTTGTGTAGTGTTTTATTGGCCTCATACCCCTCAAGTCTGTGACTTCCATTTAAAAATGTGTAAATGTTCAAATATGTAGATAAACGGATTAAACAATTTAATTGTAGTTCAGAGAAGCTGATTTAAAAAAAACAGTAGTTTTATGCAAAATGTTTGCAGTCACAATATGGTGATTTGTCTCTCCAACAAAAGATCTAAAGGTTTAATTCCTGGCCTAGTCAGTGTTTGTGTGATGTTCTGCCCAGGGGCCTCATGTATAAACGTTGCGTACGCACAAAAATGTTGTGTACTCCCGTTTCCATGCTCAAATCATGATGTATAAAACCTAAACTTGGTGTAAAGCCACACACATTTTCACGGCAGCTCAAACCCTGGCGTATGCAAGTTCTCCGCTCTGTTTTGCAAACTCGCGGCACCCAGTGTCAAAGCAGTGCTTTTGTTCCAGTGTGGTTTCACTTTCTTTTTTAGATCCACATCCCTGATGCGGCTTTTTCATATACACTGAAACTAACTGCATATTGTTTATTAGTTTAAGGCATCTAATTGTAATTAACCTGTAACAATATAATGGTCCATGGAATAGCCAAAGAATTCCAAATACCATAACTGCTTTAGCGTTGTTACTCTCACTGCACCTTCTTCTTCTTCTTTCAGCTGCTCCCATTAGGGGTTGCCACAGCGGATCATCTTTTTCCATATCACTCTTACTGCACCACTTGGCGTATTTATATCACTGTATCTGAGTGTAGAATAACAGCTCTACAGCAACTGATTGGAAAGAGAATTTTCGGTATACAGCATCAAGCACACGCTGCCTCAGCCATGCTGCCTATTTGAACTGCTCTCATACGGCAAACACTTCAGAGCCTTTCCTGTACTGACCTCGTGGTTCAGAAAGTTTCATCCCAAGAACTGTAAACGCAATCAATTAGTCCATCAAGTGCTCCTTGTAGAACTGTTTGTACTTATAAGTACAATTACCTCACTGTAAACTTGCGATCCAGTTATAATATTGCACAACCTGAGCCACTTTAGCGTGTATTTACATATGATGATGATATCATTTTTAAGATGAAATGCAGCAAAATATGTATATTATATTATACAGATAAAACTTTAACTTCATTTAAATAATCTATATTGTTAATAATTAAACATCTGAGGACATGGTGTCTCAGCACTAGCTAGTTCAGGGATTGTTCCTGCCTTGCTCTGTATTCTTGCTGGGGCTAGTGCGACACTGGAAGGATAGATGGATAGAATAATTAAACATGTACTACGAAGATATGAAGATATTTCAATGTTCCTTAAAAGTTTTGAAGAATCTGCGTTCTCAGCTTTCAGATGGCTTTATGTACATCTATTACAGAGCTGATTGTGTGGTGATTGGTTACTTGGAGAAAGAAAAGGAAGGACAGGAATTGGGGGTTAGTACATTTGAAAGAGACAGTACTGCTGCAATAAATTATTTCATCGAAGGTCGTAGACGTCGCAGCAAGCATTGCGTGAGGCAAGAACAATCTCTTGATGAGGCACCAGCTCGTCACTATCACTGCGCCACCGTGTTCCCATGTTTAATACATGCCTTAATTCCTATCATCATGAAAATTATATCAATATACATCTCAGTATTTAAATTATTCAGAGAGCTGTAATATCCATCCATCCATCCATCCATCCATCCACCCATCCATCCATCCATCCATCCATCCATCCATCCATCCATCCATCCATCCATCCATCCATCCATCCATCCATCCTCTTCTGCTTATCCGAGGTCGGGTCGCGGGGGCAGCAGCTTGAGCAGAGATGCCCAGACTTCCCTCTCCCCAGCCACTTCTTCTAGCTCTTCCAGGGGAATCCCAAGGCGTTCCCAGGCCAGCCGGGAGACATAGTCCCTCCAGCGTGTCCTGGTGGAGTGCCCTCTCAGGGTTGGGAGCGAGATCCTGCCCCAAGTGGAGGAGTTCAAGTATCTCGGGGTCTTGTTCACGAGTGAGGGAAGAATGGAGCGTGAGATCGGCAGGCGGATCGGTGCGGCGTCCGCAGTGATGCGGGCTCTGCATCGGTCTGTCGTGGTGAAAAAGGAGCTGAGCCATAAGGCAAAGTTCTCAATTTACCAGTCGATCTATGTTCCTACCCTCACCTATGGTCATGAGCTATGGGTAGTGACCAAAAGAACGAGATTGCGAATACAAGCGGCTGAAATGAGTTTTCTCTGCAGGGTGTCTGGGCTCTCCCTTAAAGATAGGGTGAGAAGCTCAATCATCCGGGAGGGGCTCAGAGTAGAGCCGCTGCTCCTCCACATCGAGAGGAGTCAGATGAGCTGTAATATCATGAATGTAATGGATTCTGTGTCCTGTTGGAAGAAGAGAAAGCCCGTTTAGAAGCACGTAGTGATTCACACACATGGAGCACATAGAAGAACACATACAAAACAAAGCATTTAAAGTGCTACTTTAGTTATGATGGGATTTGAGAAACTAGTAAATTAAACGATTTAAAGATGAAGTTTATGATGTTCTACTTTAATGACAAAATAAATTACGTGATTAAAGTGGAAATTTTGAGATTAAAGTTGACATTTCGAGCGTTTTTCTCACTGTGTCCCTATTTTTTTTCTTTTCTCTGTACCCTAATAAGCTTTCATATGACACTCAGACGGTGGGCTACGTCTCACCTTTTCACGGCGACTTTGATATCTGACAACTTCTTTTTTATTTCGGGCGCTGTGCGACTTTGTGAACTTGAGCTTTCAAGTTTCTCCGACACTCTATGTCACTCGATCAACTTCCTTTTGTTGTTTATACCACTGTTTAAACCAATAGTACGTTTTTCCTTGCCTCCATTTGGTTTTCGCTGAAATTCTTCTGTTTCCTCCCGTGCTTTTGCCATTGCCTTTTCATAGAATGCTGAGCTTAAGGGCTATTTATATTGATTTGCATATTCAAAGAGGCATAATTTTGGGAGGAGTTTGGGGAGTGGTAGCAGGTGCGTGCACGTGCATTACTTTTCACGCTGACCGGGATTTATGGAGCAGAAGAATGTGGAAGTTGGCGAACGCAGATTTATGCATCTAGATTTTTTTATGTGTACGAACATTTCCGCTTTTGTCCGTACGCCATGTTTTAGTGTGAATTCCAAGCATGGCGTTATGCATGAGGCTCCAGGTCTGTATATATAGCTTTAGGTCCTTGGATTTCCTCCCACATCTCAAAGACATGCCACATAACAGGAAAGGCAACTCTGAATTTTTCTGTCATGAACTGACTACTTTTGGCTTCTTTCTTGTGTTCTGTGTTTTCAAAAAAGTAGTAATCTATTCTGAAGTAACATTTTTGTGAACTTTTTGGCTAAAATAGAACAGATGGGGGAAAACAACATTTAACATTATCTCAGCTACTGTACGTCTATACATTATCTAAAGTGCAGAGGAGGTCTTCCTATGCAACTCTACAAATAACTAAAATGATCTCTAAACAAGTCAAATTTATACAAAAAAAGCCTTCACCGCAATGCATGAATTACTTTACTGATGAAATCGGGCACACTGTGGTTCACTTCAATTGAAAGTTTTCCAAATGCACTTAATTCATCTTAGTCCTTCAGGTTAATGGGAAAACACTTAATTCCCTTCACCATAAAGCTTTGATGTTTTTACAAATGTTGTCTTCTGGGGTACTCTGAAATAATAACTCAGTTTTCTCTTCTCTTTCTTCTATGTTTGCTTTTAGTACCATAGAATCAAAATAAGTTCAAATAAATAAATCACACTTTTCATATCCTGCATATTCCTATTTAATTAAGTAAAATGAAAAAACAGATTATTCATACTTTATGTAATTCATGGTTTATCTGAGATGTGATGATACAGAACTCAGCAAATGGCAGGCTGCACCCTAAAAGTGAAGCAATTTTAACAGCAGGCCTTTCACAGGAATCTGTTTTGTTGGTGCCAGAAAGTCATAAATCACATCAAGAGGTAACAGGATTCATCATGTCATGGCCAAGTTTTTAGATATGTTAAGAAGTCGTGGAACTGATGCCAAGTATAGCCAAGCAAAGACTTGATCCAGAGACACTGCTGGAGGACTCAAATTACAGGTGTCAAAATCAGCTCCACAAAAGCCATGGTGATAATGGGATACCTCAATAATGCATCACAAAACTCCCACGCCAGCAATTTTATTCCCAAACATTTTGTCCCTCTTAATTTAATTGCTTAAGCCTTGCCAGCTGTAACTATTCAAACAAAAATGTGTCTCTGCTCAGGAATTTGTTCGGGGCAACACCTCCGTGCTACTCATCCTAAATGAGATGGCAGCAGTGAGATTTGGAAACTTCAGACTACATAACTAATGTAACAAAGAAGTTTGCCATTCGCTCTGTTGGCTGAAAAGATTGTCCTTTAAATCAATGAGATTGTCCTTTAAATCAATGGCCCCAAATTTGATTCCTGCTCTTGCCATCTTGCGCAATAGAATCATACATGTGCTCAAATCGTACAAAAGTGATCGGTCTGATTGACATGCAATGGCATGGGTGCTCATACTGTCTGTGTCCATGGCCCCGTTGCACAGTTTTACCCAATGAGATATTCTAATAAAACTTTACTCTTTCAAAAAGACAATATGGTCACCAGCTTCTTAAAATGTCAACAAAGAAAACAGCTGTGCTGCTTACTGTGCTGCTAAAATACAAAGAAAGGAAAAGGGCAAAACTGGACAGATGGTTGGGTGGGAAGTCACGAACAATGCGGTCAGTCTATTCTACAGAGAGAACTGGCGGTACATAATCTGTGTAATTTACCATTGTGTGTGTTAATGTCGAGTTCTTCCAGTAAGCGTTTTCCAGATACTATTGTCATTTGCCATTTAATTCTATGTGTCTTAATATATATTAGTGAGGTGAAAAAAGGTACAAAAGGTGAAAATCAGCATGACAATGGCAATGCCTAATGCTGTGCCAAATGTCATGTGGTGTCACGGCAGCCATTTTGCATTGCAATTTAGTGTACTCATCAGGTTTCAGAATGAAAACTATTTAAAAATGTTGCCAAGTGCTTGGGTTTAGGTAACCCATTTTTAGTGAGGTAACTAGTGACTTTTTGGTAAAATATTCAATTTTGATAAGGCGTCAATTTTTTTCTGCCTTTTTGAATATCTTAATATACAGCCAGAGCCCATGCTAATCGATTCACTACTGATTAAGACATTTTTTGCCTACAGAAAATCTTACATTCACTGAGATTCGGCTTCAACAAAGTGCAGAAGATGTTTCTTAGGGATTTTGGTCCAAAATAACTCAATGGCAGATTTTTAGCCACAGATTCATATTGTGATTATATTACATCCAGGGTTTGTTCCCTGGCTTATGCTTATCTTCCACTTTCTTTTAATTTATGTTACTTTTGAATTATTATTTTTATGTGTTTTGTTTTGTAATTTTTATGCATTTTTGTTAATACTTTTATGGTGATTTGTTATTTTAGCATGTAGGTGTTATATCTCAGGCAGGGTACCCAAACCCCCCCCACCGCCACCGCAGTGATTCAAATGTCTAATTTTTGTCAATTTTGTTCATGTTACCAGTATTGATTATTTAGTTTTTATGTGTCAATGTGCATTCTGCTGTGTTCCTTGTGTTTTATGGGTGGTTCCCCAAAAGGCAGTGCTATCTTCCCATCACCACAAGGGACTGCCTTAGCCCTATAAAGGCAGATTAAAACCCACAGTCTCTTGCGGTTCATTATGAATGTTCTAAGGTGATGGCGAATTCTCCTGAGCTTTTTCTCTTTTGATATTTTTAGGATTTACTGGATTTTGGAGACCTTTTGCTCTTTCTTTTAACAATTCTTTGGATTTTGTGCATTGTGACTGTGCTTGTTTTTGGTAGATCCTATTTTGAAGATATTGTCTTTTATACCTTTCCACCTTGTGCTCCTCTGAGCTTCTTTTTGTGCCACAGAGCATCTTTGTAAAATATTTTTTTTATTAATAAATATTCTTTATTGCCTTCTTTGTTACTAGCCAGGGTTTGATGGTATTCCCTCTGTAGTAGACATTTTTAGGGTTTTTTAGACTTTTATGCCTGGGAACTCTTTAATTCATAACAGTAGGTATGTTTGTGTGTTTAAACTGAGTATGTTCCCTGCACTCTGTGGGTGGAACTGCAAGAGGTGCGGCCACCTTGACGTAATGTCTCAGAATTATCCTCCACCTTTATATTTAGGCAGAAGAGATGGGATTAGAAATCGTCATTGTGAGAACTGATTTTTTTTTGTGGATTTGTTGCCACTAGTTATTGGATTTTGTTATTGGATTGTGGATTAGGACTTGCTTGCCTTGGATTGAATTTTTACGTACATCCTCATTTTTGTCTTTTTGCCTGATTTTCTCATTTTTTTGTTTTTCTTTTGCTTTAATTTGAAAAATTTGAATTTGACTTTAGAAAACATGTTCTTCAAGCCAGAAGATTTCATAGTTTCCCTCTCTTTTAATTTAAAATTGTTTTTAAACTGTTTGAAGCCAGTGCCCCTTTTGAAGCCCGTTTGGGGTCTGACTGCCTGGAGTGAGACCTACCTTTAGGCAGACCAGTAAAGTTCCTAGTCTGGTTTTGCTCCTTTATTGGGGCTTTACACCACTTTTGACATTTTGTGTTGCTATTGCAACTACATTGTGAAACTCCCATTTCTTCTTATCCCATAGACATGTAGCAATTAATGTTTTAGGTGAGGGTGCCTAGTTGCACTTCACCACCAAACAACTGTTGCGAGTGGACAAGTGGTAAAGCTAACCAACAACTACAATACATTGAATAAGGCAAATGAAATTAACTAAATAAATAGAGATGTATTAGGAAACAGTTAAATATAAATGTTACACAGTGAGAAACAATTAATTCTGTAAAATATCTCCTTAATATTGTGCTGTAGGAAGCACAGGAAACGTTTAAGAGACAGATTGGGAAAAGTGATGTAGGACAAAACTGGGAGATCAAAAATCCTTAAGTGAAAATATCACAAATCTAGGTCAAAAATTTTAACGCAAGCATCAAAACCAGAAAACACAATAAGAAGGAATTTAAAAAGTAATAGCATGCTTAAGATTGTTTTCAATCTGAAAACTCAGATGAAGAAGTGTTCTTATAGCTGACCTTTCAACATATTCTGTGATTAACGTTGGGATTGTGATTCCACACATACTAACAACCGCCAGAATTAATGGGTAAACAAAATAACATCTCCCATTATGAACAAAATGGCATTGAAAATGTTTAAAAATAACTATTCATAATTACAAAACAGTAAACCAATATGCTGATGTTAGAATCAAAATCCAGTTCTAAAATAGCCCCAGTAGAGAGCTTCAAATAAGTGAAAACCCCAAAGGAAAACATATAAACAGAAAAATCCTAACACTTAAACATCAAAACAATAAACACGGCACCAGTAAATAAACCTAGAAATCCAGAATGCCACATGTAATACAAAAAATAAACAATGATAAGGAGAATTAGTAAATATACAGTATCTGGGTCCCGCAAATGTCTATGTTAGATAATCTAAAATGGAAGTTTCATAGTCATACAAAAAATTAAACCAAGAAATGGGATGGATGGTGCTATCCAGCAAGCAAACCAGTTCAGTCTTAGTGCACTCACTGGATTGACACAGCTCAGCTTCCGGCCATTCCACTGTCTTCTTGAGTGTTTGGCAAGTCCTCTCTGATGGAAAAAGTCTGCAGGATGGCCACTTCCAAGCATGTCATCCCTTGTGCAAATGTAGATACTTTAATACAAAAACCTAACTACCACCACAAATAAAAATCATTGCAAATGTACACATGTACACACAGAACAGAAGGCTCCTTTCTTTAACTCATGTGTGGCCATCACTTCCTCACCTGCACTTGTTATCTTCTAGGGTTTTCCTCTAATTGCAGTGTCCCATCTGTATTGTTCACACTCATTAAGCAACACAAATATGTTTGCTACAGTAGTCCAGCCACTTCAAGGACAGATATGTAGCATTCAGAGATGTCCTTTCTCATGTCTCAGCCTCAGTCATGCCTCTGTGGTCTGGGGTGCAAATTCATATTTTATGCCTCTTTAGATCATTTAAATTCTTTTATTTATGTTGATTATGTGTATAATTCTTTTATTTTTTTCATTTTGTCTATGTATTTAAGCTGCCTTTGTTAAGTTCCATGTGTTCTATGAGTGGTCCCCCAAGAGCTGAGGCGCCCTGGCAATTAATGTCAGGAACTGCCCCTCTACTTTATAAATCCAGAGGTTCTTCCACAGTTCCTGCTGTTTCATTGTGAATGTGCTCTGATGTTGGTGAGTTTTTGTGCCTTTTCTGTGCTTTTTGTGAATTTCTGTATTTTTGACCTGTTTTGCTTTTGTTTTGACCTTGCTTTGGATTTCTGTTTTGAGACCTGTTTGCCATGAATTGCCCTTGCTAGCAATTCCTTTTTGCCTAGTGTGCTCTATAGAGTTGCATGTATTTGTAGAGCATTTTGTGAAATAAACCTCTTTATTTTATAAAGGTTTAACCATGATATTCCCCTCTAGTGAGCATTAATGGACATGTTTAGAACTATGTATTTTGAAACTCTTAAATCCTTAAAACTCCAGTTCGTAACATCCTCCTACACTCCACAGCTGTTGTTTGGGTATTTATGGCTTTTCTATTAGCTTGAAGAAGTTTGGCCATTCTGTTCTGACCTCTGTCATAAACAAGGGATCTTTGCCCACAAAACTCTCACTTAGTGGACCTTCTTTGTTTATTGCACCATTGCAGTGTTCTTTCCGAGACCAGGTCTGATCCATGCATGGTGGACCTTATGAGACCACATGGTGTTTACCAAGAGGTAGTGAATTAAGAAGAGTGAGCAAGAATTGGTAATCCACCTCAAAGTCTATAGGTGTGTACATCTGTTTCATGGGAGGGCATGGATACTCAATGTTAAGTTTTAACAATCAGCCTAAGAGTGTGACAGAGAAAAACAAGAAGTGTGTAAAAAAGAAAACACACACAACACACAAATGGTACCTTAATGCTGCTCATGTCCCTATCATGTTGTCTCTTGTCAAATTACCTGGAACTGCAAACATCAGATGTGATAAACCATGCCACATGCATTTTATGGGTATGTTATGAATCTTACTGGGAGTTACTTGAATGAAGACATGGTCACATCACAGTCTTAGAATTACTGTAAATCCTCCAGCATCCTTGGTGAAACTCTTTCTCCTCCAGTCTACAAAGTTTATTGCCCAGAAAATTCTTTTATTTTTTTTTAAATTTTATTTATTAATTTTATTGTAATCATTCCATACAAAAAGATCAATTTATAAAAAATTAAAATTGAAGACAAATCAAACCCCACCCCTGAGAAGGAGAGCTTAGCCAAAGGAGAATTGCTTAGGGCTTTTTAATAAGGCAACAATAAACAAAAGAAAGGAAGAAATATATATAGGTATATTAAAAATGGAGAAGGAAAATAAATGTGGTAATAGTTATTTCTCTTATTCTAAAATAATATTGATTAGATCCTGCCAGGTTTTGAAAAAAGTCTGTACAGATTCTCTAACTGAGAATTAGATTTTTTCCAATTTCAAATAATATAAAACATCGGTTTCCCACTTACTTATCAGAGGAGAGTTAGGATTCTTCCAATTTAACAAAATAATTCTGCGTGCCAAAAGTGTAGTGAATGCAATCACCCTTTGCTTGTCCTTCTCCACTTCAAGTCCTTCTGGAAGAACCCCGAACACAGCTGTTAATGGGTTAGGAGGGATTGTGACCCCAAGGCTGTCTGAAAGGCACTTAAAAATTTTGGTCCAAAATGATGTTAGTTTGGTGCAGGCCCAAAACATGTGACCCAGTGAGGCAGGAGCTTGGTTGCAGCGTTCGCAGGTTGGATCTTGCCCTGGAAACATTTTGGACAGTTTTAAGCGAGACAGATGAGCTCGATATATAATTTTTAGTTGAATAATTCTATGCTTTGTGCATATGGAGCTCGAGTGAATTCTCTGCTTTGCTACCTTCCACTCCTTTTCTGATATATTATTTAAGAGATCTTCTTCCCAATGTCCTCTTGGATCTTTGAAAGGTAGGGACTCTAATAGGATTTTATATAATGCGGAAATGGTGTTTAATTCCTCAAAATTGAGCAGTATTTTTTCCAGCATGGTGGAGGGTGCGAGGTGAGGAAAATCGGGCAATTTCTGTTTAACAAAATTTCTAATTTGAAGATAGTGAAAGAAATGTGTAGCTGGGAGGTTGAATTTGGAACGTAATTGTTCAAAAGATGCAAATATGTTGTCTATATAAGATCTCTGAGCATTTTAATCCTAAAACTTTTCCAGGTATTAAAAACTAGATATGTTTGCGAGGGTTGAAAGAGGTGGTTCTCTTGTAGAGGTGCCGCGGATAAAAGATTTTCCATCTTAAAATACTTCCTACATTGGTTCCATATTCTGAGTGAGTAAAGCACAATTGGGTTATTAGTATATTTGCGATAACTTGCATTTATTGGAGCACAGAGCAGGGAATATAAAGAAGTACTACAGGATTTTACTTCTATTGCGGACCAAGCCTGTGTATGTTCATTTTTTGTGTCCAGGTTTTTATGGCTTGTATGTTTGCTGTCCAGTAATAAAACTGAAAATTAGGTAAAGCCATGCCACCTTCTTCCTGAGGTGTTTGTAGGGTCGCTCTTCGGATACGTGGGTGTTTTGAGTTCCAAATGAATGAGGTTATTGTTAAATCTAATTGCTTAAAAAATGATTTATTGATATATATTGGAATGTTTTGAAATAAAAAAAGAAGTTTAGGAAGGATATTCATCTTAACAGCATTAATTCTTCCGGCTAGAGTGAGATGAAGGGTTGACCATCTATGCAAGTCTTGCTTAATTTTTTCCATACAGACAGCAAAATTTTGTTGATAAAGAGCTTTATATTTACTTGTGATATTTACCCCTAGGTATTTAAACTGATCTGCTATGGTAAAAGGTAGGGTGTCCAATCTAATATTATATGCTTGTGAATTCACTGGAAAGAGTATACTTTTATTCAGATTAATTCTAAGACCAGATATCTTTTGAAATTCTGTTAGTGCTGTGAAAACTGCAGGCACAGTGTTTTCTGGGTCTGATATATATAAAACCATATCATCTGCATATAGAGAAATTTTCTGTTCCAGTCCTTCTCTGATAATCCCCTTTATCTGATAAGAATTTCGACAGTGGACCGCCAGTGGTTCAATGGCGTTTGAAAATAAGAAAATTCTTAAACATGGCATCAGTCTGGACCAACAAGTGACCAAGGCACTCCATGGTGGCAGAAGCACAGGCACTGCTCTTCCTCCACCTCATCACTTCACTTGCCTTCCTGGCAATAAACAGGATACTCCGAATTTCCAATCCTCATTTCTGTTTCTGTTCTTTTTACAACAGGCTGACCACCTGAGATATGTCTTTGGATGTTTTCACCACATAATCAGAGGGAGGTTCCACCATAACTTTAAATTAAGTAGGTGTTTCCATATCACAGTATTTCTGTCATGACTACATATCCAAATTAGGTGAATCGACAGCAGGCTAGTTCAGGAATTTCAATTTCTTTTTTTTGAGAAAATTTCTACTAACCACATTTCATTATTTGTCTGAAATCAAAAGGAATATTAGGAAATAAAGGCCCTATATAAAAATCATGTTTTAATCTATAATGTAATTATGTTGTATGTAGGCCACACAGTATAAAACAGAAATCTTTTTTCCAAAAAATGTGTTTTTAAATTCAGTCACCATGCAACTTGCAGAGTGTGACACATTAGATGGAGTATTCTGTATGGAAATGCACTGAGATGTTCAAGGATGACAAGAATCTAATTCACTCATGCAAATGAGCATAATTAAATACACAAACTTTCCATAATAAGTTTAAGGGCACATTATCAAAATATCCACGATGGAGACTGTCACGAAAAGAAAATTGCTTATGTAAATTAGGCTGATTAATATGTAGCTAATTCATGCAAGCAGACTTAATTATATATTATTCTTACTAGGTGATAAACTAGTATTTTACTCCTCAATGTCATATTTACGATGCAACGAATGTTGATGAGCTGCATAGACTGTAAGTGTATGTTTGTGGGCGGTCATACATAAATCATGGTTATTGAAATTATTTTTATCTGTTCATCAATCCATATTCTCTAGCATCTTTTCCAGTGAAGGTCATGGGTTATTACTAGGAAAAAGTTTACTATAAAGTGATTTGACCCCTTTTGGTATCATATTTAAGTTTTTTTTTTTATTATGTTAACTTCCTCCCTACTAATAGATCTATAGGACTATTCCATTCAAACATTCCATTTCTGTTTTGTGTTTTTGTCAATGTTTTGTAAATAGCACCATTAAGTATCAACCAGCATTTGTTGCCTGGCTTATGTATGTTTTCATCATTTCCAGTCATTTTGGATTATTATTGTTCCTGTATTTTTGGTTATCTTGTAAATTTTGTTTACATTTTTTTATAAAAAAAACAATATTTTGTCATTATATTTTGTGTATTTGCACCTTTAAGCTACGTTCCCTGTATTCTATGAGGCAACCATAATATCACTGCTATGACTACCCTTCGTCTTTGTTTTCTTGGGAAGGAAATGGTCCCAGGAGAGGTTCATTGATCGTCATGGAGTATGTTTTTAGTGAGTATTGTTCTTTGGATTTATCTGGTATTAGAGTTTTGCTTATTATTCTTGGATTCTGATTATTGGATTACAATTTGGACTTGTTAGTGTATATTTTTTAATTTTATTTACTTATGGTGACCTTCTTGTGTGACTTTAGTGCACCATAGCTTGTTCCAATTGCCAGGGTAACCGTTTATGTCATTAGGCGGTGTAGCCTCTGGGTTTGTCACCTGCTGGTAATTGCAGCAGTGGGTTTAAATAACTGGCCACTTCTGTATATCTTTATCCGAGCTAAAGATGGAAAAAAACTTTTGCTAAACCTTTCAAAAATATTCCTTAATTTATGATTTGATTTCTTGGATTTCCAACTTTCATTTTGTCCTTCAGTCCTTGGATTCCCAAGATATATAAAGCCAGATGTTTACAGTCCTCCTCTCCCTTGAAGGGAAATTTTGTGTAACTGGAACACTTAAAGTATGTTTTTGAATTTTAAAAGTTAGTTTCCCATTTTGGGTCTGTGCAGGCCGAAGCCTGCCTGCAGAGTCTGGGCTCAGGCTGCCTGGGGTAAGTATTGTGTTTAGGGGGATCAGTGAAGGTCCTGGTCTGGTTGCTGGGTCTTTTGGGAGGTCTTTCACATTTTTCACGGTGCTGTGTTGCGATTTCATAATATGTACCAAGTGAAATTTATAAAACTAAGATGATCCAGTTTGACAGATCAACTGTCAGGAATTAGCACGATAGAGTAAGTTAAGTTAGGATTGTTTACTTTTGTTTTCAGTTGTTTGTAGCAGTGTTTTAGTTTGCATTTTTGTAAATACGGCTGCTTAATCCGGTTAATTCAGGAGTTCATTAACTGTTCTTTGTTCCTGCACTAGTGGCCAGGTAGAGGTGATTGAGGGTAGTTAACATCGGAGCACTAGCATTTAAGGAGTTAATTCTAGGAATTTGGAACAAACTACTAAGACATACAGCTGAAGCAGACACTTTGACAATCTAAGATTGTTTAAATAGTTGGGACAGCTTAGCTATTAGCTAAACAAACGAGTCTGATGGACTGAATGGTCTCCCTCATTTGTCAAATTTCCCAGTTTTTTTGTGCTGTAAAAATGTGAATGTGTAACTGATAAAGCACGTTCCTCCATCAACCTATAGACAGTTGCAAATAAAATGAATAAGTGCATACCACCCCAAGCAGCTTCACAAAAAGTGTCAAAATAAGAACAATTAAAGAAGATCTTACCCCCGTCTTGTCCTAATTGTCATTTGGCCTTTAATTCTCAATTTGCTCACAGTCATAAACATTTTGGTAGCAACTCTCAAGAAACATTTGGACAAGAAGAGGATGGGATCAAAGCAGTGGTCTCAGAGAGCAATGATGCCTTGGAGATCCAGAGCTGCTCCTTCATTACTCACACTGCTATGAGTTGAATAAAAAAGACAAGACATGTCATCTGAAGGGAGATCTAAGCTGCCAGGGCTGTAGGGGCTAATATCTTATGTGGTCTCTTATTGTCCGTTGGAAGAACTTCTATTTGCAACAGACTGGCAAGGAATCAATCAGGCTACTTAGATAAGCTGGGTCAAATGCAAACCTTTTGAAAAAAGGTGGTAAATATGTCAGTGGTCTGTTTCAGTGCCACTTAGTGCTGTCCAAGGGCCTACTGTGCAATAAGGACTCTCAAATGTATCCTGACACTCAGGCAATCACACTGACAGTGTGTCAGGCTAAATCAAAGAAATGTGACCAAAGCATGCGGTATTAGATTCAATGTCTTGAGTGATAGGCAAATGTAACCTTTTTTCTGCCTGAAGAATTATTCTGATGTGTCACTGCTCACAACTGGGCCTGTATTCTAATAAAATGGTGCATTGCTACCCAACATCCTTCTTCAACCATCTTGAGGCAACTTGTCCAATTTTATTAAAAGAAAGGAGGAACCCTGCCACAGATTTAAATTGATGTCAAAGATGCCTATAACATGCATTGATTGGGAAGGGGGATACCTACACAATTTGGTTTGGTGTGTTGATTTATAATTTATTTGAAAGGATTTGGGAAATTATACTTACATTTTAGGTTTGTATTTTTGCAGATTGATCAATGGCAAAAACTCTTTGCTAAGCATTCCATATTATAGCACAACAATTGGAAAGAATACCATTTATAGCAGGCCGCTGATGTTGGAGCCAGAAACTGGAAGTTTGCACTACCTGTGTAACAGACTGGCATCTCCTGTAGTATGGAGAGCCCCATAAATCACAGGCAGTGATGAAAAGAGCTGAGGAGTAACCAGTGCTATGGGTGGCGTTATGTCATGGCTGAATCTACCGTTAGGGTGACTCGGGTGTGCCCCCAGGGGCCCTGCTTACAAAACTACTTTGGCATAGCTAATAAACAAAAAAGTCCATGTTTCATCCAAACCAGTAAGTTCAGCTCAATTGCCACCTGCAACAGTTAAAACTGATTTATTAGACTTGATAAGAAGCATTAAATATTAGGTGGTACTATATACTGTATACATAGTACAGTTACCCTTTTGCTTACATGGTTTTGTCTTTTCTCTCTATTTGTGCAGCAGTGTTGTCTTTTTTCATTTTATTATGTTTAAAATATCTTTCTAGTAGATGATTAAGTTGTAAAACCACTGTTCATGAGAGGTGTATCCGTCAAAATTGAAATAATATTTATATGCATGCTGTATATAAAATATGGGGAGTTACCTTACATTAAATTTGGAAACATTTTTGAGCACATTCATCTTGCATGCTTTTGTTTGTTGGCAGTGATTCTGAAGATATGACTTCAGCTGACGTTCAGTTTATGGACTCATCAAGTTCACCTCTTCAAATGGCAAGTTCAGTGATTTAACATTTAGTTTCTTAAACTAAAGGTCATAATTATAAATGAGTCATGGTTTGCCACCTTTTGGGTTGCGCAGGGTCCTGACTCACAGTTGTATTCATTGGGAAAAAGTTGCCTGCAGTCTGTGAAGTGTCTTGTGAGGAGTTGCCACAGGTAATTTAAGCGATTGACATTGCTCTGCTATGACTGTCAATGGCGGACATCATGGACTGGGTCTTGAAGACACTAACAAGGATAAGATTGGGTAGTGAGAAAAAATGTTTAAGAAACATTGGTTTAACAATTGGATTTATACTAAAAAATATCACGCATTAGCCTTGGTGTAGTTTTACTTAAGACAGTGAAAACATTAATGTGGAGTACATTAACATTTTATTATGGCAGCATGAATTAGTAGGCTAAACTATTCTTTTGCTTTTTTCTTTATTTTTATTTTATTTTAGCTTATGATCTGATGTTGCAGAATGCTGTATATTGAGTGCCATGTGGTGATTTTTCTGTAAGTGTGCAACAGCCACGTGTTTGATCGACAAAATCTGCTCTTTTCTTATTACCATGTGAACCTGCAGCATTCTGCATGAGGAACTTTTGTTTGCTCTCTGTTGCTTGTGCATTCTCAGGCATATCTGCTCTAAATCAAAAATATGATGGACTGTATTTTACTGTAATTCTGTAATTCTTGCAATAATCCCTGCTAAATTTCTTCTGGCGCTGCACCCTGTATTGAACAAAAAAGAATGCCAAGTTGTCCCAATATAAAGATATGGAGATTATTTTCTACTTCAATGCCCGTGCCTGATTTATTTTTTTTTTTTTACATATATATGATGTTCATAATGTATGACTATATGTGGGGCCTAGTGGTGGTAGTGGGACTGAGGGAACCTTTTGAGTTTCAACACCCTGGGGTCCATGGGGGTCTTAATCTGGCCTTGCATGCTGTTATAGGGCTTTGGTAACAAGAAGGTGGCATCATTTAACAATCATAATGGAGGTTAGTGGTTAGATTATGATAACGCTATCAAAGCCTGACCATGGCCTCCTACACTGCAGTAAATAAGAGGTCAACAACATCACTGACACCAAGACTTCAGTGTGCACCCAGAACTTGGATTACAGTCAGTCTGCTCAGAGAATGAGGCACTGAACAGGAGATCAAGTGTGTGTCTGCTGTCATTAACTTCATGTTCCTCTCAATCGCTGGCTCCTTAACTACTTTATATTTTTATCTTTAACCAAGTTAGAAGTTTTCTTTCTTTTTTGTAATTCTGGTGTTGAAGGGATTATTGTTGTTTGTTATAGTATTTATGTATTTATTGACCTACTGTAAAGAGCTAAATTTCCCCCTGGGTTCAAGTAAACACTTAATCCACATGACGTTCAGCATGTTTGGAGGAGACCAGCCAGGGAAGTTTGAGTTGCTGCTAAAAGAGGTGTTGGTGAGGCAATCAGGGGGCGCTTACCCTGTGGAATGTGTGTGGATCCCAGTGCCCCAGTGCCATGACAGGGACACTGTCCGTGCTGTAAAAATGGCGCCGTCCTTCGTATGAGACATAAAACTGAGGTCCTGACTTTGTATGGCTGGCCACAAAAGATCCCTAGGAATCTGTCGAAAAGAGTAGGGTATAAGTCCTGGATAATTTGCCCATCACAGCCTTGTTCATCCTGGCCCCCTAATCACCCCCTAACCCATTCTCTAATAACTAATGTGTGGTGAGCGTACTAGCACAAGAATGACTGCTGTCCCATCATCCCATCATATTTATGGTGGTTGAAGTGGCTCCCCACTGTCTATGGAAAGAGATTCAAGTAATTAGAAAAGCACTATATAAATGTAATCAATTATTATTATGAATTGTCTATCTATCTATCTATCTATCTATCTATCTATCTATCTATCTATCTATCTATCTATCTATCTATCTATCTATCTATCTATCTATCTATCTCTGCATGCTTAAGTGGAGTCAAATAGGCCATAAATCAGATACTTTTATGTACTGTATAATCGGTTGGTTTACATGTTCACACTAGTGGTTTATGAATATTTAAAATCAGTTTGCATGCATATTTTATTGATATACATGCATGAACTATGCACACAAGCCAATAGTAAATACTTACAGTTCAAGTACATAGAACTAAATGTAACACAGGAATTTCAAGGTTAGTTTGAGGTTAGCAAAACAGAAACATACACAGGCATTAGAAACTTTGTGGGACGCTATGCTCCTGGGGCCCGGCCAGTGCCCATTCTGCCCATATGTTTAGATGGCCCTGCCCAGAGGAGCCTCTAACTTTTCATTGAATCAGGGTCTTTAGACCCCTTTATGGGTTTATCGGTATAAGCACAAGGTGGGGGAGGGAGAGTGGGGGTCCCCTTTTGGGTTCCCAGGACTTGAAGATCAGATCACTTTGGAGAAGTTAGTAATAAAAGGACTAAAGGAACAGGGCTTGACAGAATAAATCAGGAGCTTAAGCCTCTAGAGCCCCACGCTCTCTCCCACTAGTGGTAAATCCCGTCTCTTTGCCTAATATGGTGGGCAGTGTTAGCAGCCTCAGAATCTCCTGCACCTTAAGTCCTATCTAGCAAACCTCTTTTCCCTTGTAATGCAATAAATTTAATCGAAGCACCCAGGCTCCCTCACAGAGCTGTTGTTATTTTCTCGTCGTTCCGACTTTCACAAAGCATTCATAAACTCCGGTATGTGATCAGGTGTCTCGCTTCCTTTTTCATTCCTTTCATATTTGCATCTTCCCACACACACGCGTGCACACCTCACAGAAACTGCAGGCAGTTAAAAAAAAACCTGGGGCAAATGTGACAGTCAGCCTACGGGACAGGTAAAGGTCATGTGCTCTTAAGTGTAATGGATCGACGAATTAAGTAGAAGCAGCCGAGCCGATCCCCAGGCCGACGTTTGCAGGGCGCAGCGCAGAAGTGGTAGAGCGGAGGCGGAGTGGGGAGCGCATTACGGAGCGTCTTATCGCACGCTTCTCAAGGGCAGGTGCAGTCCTCGCTCAGACGCTTTCATCGGGACAACTGGGAGCGAACATCTTCAGTAAGTACGCTGTCATCCCTTCTCTCTTTTGCCGTCAACGATCACACTTATCTCGGGTAAAAAACTCCTTCCTTTTTGGGAGAAGTGATTTGTCACCGCTCACCAAAGGCATTTCTTCTTAAATCTTCCTAAAAGTCAAGAGGTGTAGGTTTGGAAAAACTAGAGACCCCCGCCCCTTCCCCAACAGCCGAGCGTCCTTGGCAACATCGTGTACTGTACACAAACCTGCCAAAGAACAACGATCGCGAAGGGTTTATGAAGTCCGTCCAGTCAAGGAAAACCGAAGGAGGATATCTGGAACTGTCGACAGACAGTATGTGAACAAGGCACGTAAGGACTGAGGAAGTGAGCGAGCGAGCGAGCGAGTGAGTAAAAGGAGCACACCATGCTATGCCCCTTAGCTCTTCTTCTAAAGCATCTAGGCAAGAAGCGAGACCCGCTTTTAAACCAGAATAAAAGGTTAGCGGCCACTGGTGCCTGCAGAAATTTAATTTGTTCATGGAAAAAAGCAGGTCGATGTGTGTGTTTTTTTATTTAATTGTCTTATTTCTTTGCTTGCAGGTTTGCTGTTCGTAACTTATTTCTTGTGTGATTTGTGTTAGGAAACATAAGAAAGGCGTAATATAAGACGATTACTATTTTAAAAAATGTGACTTTGGGTAAGGCGCTATAAAGCACTTCCAATAATGCCGCTAGGAAAAGATTATTGCAATGTAATTTGCGGACGGTGTAGTTTGATGGCTTAATCCTTGTTCTTTAACCCACATGGCTGCATCATCTGAACTTGAAAGACTAACTATAAACCCGTGTTGTACATGAGTATATATAGTTTGTAGTTTAGCGCAGTACTTGAATATATATAGTATATATTGTCAAAAATGCTAGCATTTCACAGAAATTAACTGAAACTTTTCACAATAAAATACAGTAATGAAAAATGTATTGTGCAATCACAGCAGGCTAAGCCATCTTCTGCCATAAGAAAACAAACTTCTGTAAAATTGTATTTGGACTACTCTGCTATGCACTGTAGGAAATTTCACTTGGTCCATTTTTACACAATATCACTGCTTTGTGGTAGAACGACAGTTATACATCAAATCCTGGCCAAAGGGACACTGATGGAGACTTGTCTCATCTCTCTCTATATATAAAATCCAACGTCTGTCTGTCTGTCTGTCTGTCCGCTTTTCACCGAGAACTACTTAACGGTTTTAGATTGGGTTTTTTGTATAATTTGCTTGAACATTCCCGTTGATTTTGCACTCTCTCATTGTGCTAAGTATCATAGTTCGCTTGCGGTACCGATTTATTTGCGCGAATCTGAAAGACAGGCAGCAGGCCAATGAGAGAGGGCCCTCCTCACTCATGGGCCAGCCTCAAGGTCTTCCTTACCTCCGCTTAGCTAGCGAACAAGAATATTACTTAACGGTTTTAGATTGCATTTTTATCTATAATTTGCTTGAACATTCTGGTTGATTTTGCACTCTCTCATTGCGCTAAGTATCATAGTTCGCTTGCGGTACCAATTTATTTGCATGAATCCAACAGACACGCAGTGGGCCGAGGGGACCTCCTCATTCACGCGCCAGCCTCGTGGCGTTCCTTACCTCCACTTAGCTAGTGAATGAGAGAACTACTTAACGGATTTAGATCAGCTTTTTTTCAATACTGTAATTTGCTTGAACACTCCGGTTGATTTTGCGACTTCTCTCATCACGCTAAGAATCATAGTTCACTTGCAGGAGTGATATATTTGCGCTAATCCGACACAGAGGCTGCAGGCCGAGGGGAGGGGGGGAAGCGTGACTTCAGGAGTGGTGGCCGGGCAGGGTCCTCCTCACTGTCCTGTTTCACTACTACGTAGGTGGAGCCACGGGGGATGGCTAGTATTGTACAGATGTTCTTCATTCACACAGAGACCCAAGGATTATGAGGCCAAGTAGTGAAGTGGGCAGAAGAAGGACTCAACTTGAGATTTTGGGAAAATTAGGTGAATACACTGCTAATTAGCTACATACAAAAAAACATACAAAACATTGCATTATGTTAAATGTATATTTGCAGTTAAAAAACTAATGCAATAAATGGTTAAAACAATATTTTTTTAAATATATAAATTCAGATAAACGGATTTTAAGCAGTTGTTTTGCTCTCAGTATCACTTCATTGTTTTAATGTGCAAAACTATTTTATGAATAATTGCTGTATTGCTATTAAGTCACAACACTCACATATTTACATATTCATAGAATTCTTGTCAGATATGGGCAACTGCCAGTCGGGCTGTGTGTCGAAATAACATGTTCCTCTGTTCTCATCATTGAAGGCTTCTGCAGACTGTGGCTCTGTTATGTCCTAGCAGACAGCAGCACTTTTAACATAGCCTTCACATATTTTCATGTCCATCTCTCTTGCCTGCCCTCCACTTGTCATTTGTCTATCTCTCTGGCATTCTGTCTCTCTTTCAGTTGAATTGCAAGGGTTTGAATTAAATTTCACATATTATATTGCCACAAAATAAGCTTCTTGCTACAGTCACTAACTCTGCCTCCAGCAAAAGAACCCCAGGCCATCACACTTCCTCCTCCATGTTTGACAGTTTGTGTCACACACTGAGGGACTGTCCTTTCACCAACTCGATGGTGTACAAACACCCTGTATGATGAAACGAAGATTTCAAATTTTGATTCATCAGTACATAAGACTTTCTTCCAGTCTGCAGTAGTCCACAGCCAGTATTTCAAGGCACAGTTTTGTCCTTTAAGGAATGGCTTTCATACTGCCACTCGTCCTGTCACACCATTAGCACTTAGTCTCCTCTTCATAGTACAAACCGAGATTTGCTTTAATTGATCTCCACTGTTAATCTGTGCCTGACGCTGTTGTACCTTGAGGTGCCTGTGATCACACAAGGTGGTGACTCTTAGAAACTTGTCTTCTGATTGGGTTGTGACGTTCGGTCCCCCAGATCTCTTTCTATCAGAGTTTCTTCCAGTTACCAATTGTACTCACTGACACTTTGATTTTTGTTTTTTTTGCAATTTCTCTAAATGAAAGGCCTACACTTGTAAGGGTAATAACACTCTTGCTCATTTCATTTGTTAGTTGCTATTACAATGGAATTTACAACTTATACACTGTAATATTGTCCAAGTAGCACTTCAGAGAATGTAGTAACACCGTCTCTTCCAAGTCTGTTTTAGGGCAGACAGAGGGTCTTAAGTAACCAACAGAGGTTGAGACACCTCTGCAAATCATTTGCTTCTTAAGCAAGGCTTCATTTGCTTTAATTGCTGTAAAACACCTGTAGGTTGTAACCTATTAGTTGTTCCCTGAAGAAGGCCCATTTGTAATATTCTGAAATTTCCTTTTCTTTCAGTTTTTGCTAATCTAAATTTTAAATTTAAAACTCTGGCAGTTTACTGCTTACCTTTTCACCATTTTAGGTCATTCATTGCATTTCAACTGATTAAAGAAAAACTGGAAAAATAGAGGTGTTCTAAAAATTCTGACCAGTAGTACATATCTCTCTATATATAAAATCCAACATCTGTCTGTTTGGCTGTCTGCTGTTCCTGAGAGAACTACTTAACGGATTTAGATCAGGGTTTTTTTCTATAATTTATAGTTCAGTTGTGGCACCGATTTATTCACGCGATTCCGAGAGACTGGCTGTGGGCTGAAGGGAGGGGGAGGCGGGACGTCAGGAGTAGGGAGTCGGGCAGGGCCATCCTCAGTCACACACCAGCCTCTGTTCGAGTCATTGTACCTCTCGCCTTTACCTTGCCTCCACTTAGCTAGTGATACCTGTTTGTTCAGCAGACATTATCATCTTGATATTGTTAAAAAGTAACGTTTGATGTTTTTGAGATATAGATATACAGGGTACCTGCTCATTGGCAGAGATATCATGGCCCTGTGCTCTTCTACTAATTGTTGTTGGAAGAATTGCTGGTTCACACAAGAAGAAATATTAGGTTGCCATCCCTTGTCATTCCATTTAATAAATGTGAGTACAACAAAAATATGTTCTTGATGATGCTATACAAACAAACAAAATTAGCACCCTGCCGAGGGACATTTCTCTCAACTCTCAAGCCTTGTAAGTCATTGCAGGAAGGAGCTTCGTCCTGCAGTTCATTCTTTAATGAGTGGCGCCTCCTTCTGGAAACTGTGGGATATGTAGAGAGGAAACTGGAAGGGGCAGAGTCAGTTGCCCTCACAGGGTGTCTTCTCGGAACTGTGGAGGATGAAACAGAACACAAGGTTAGTGCCAGCACCCCTTCTCGACCCAGGGTGGAAGTTCATACTTCAGAAGAGCTCATAGGATGATCCACACACATAACAATATACTAGATTAGTTTTATTAGATAAACTTTACTAATCACACGGGGAAATTCAGATACATACAGCAGTAGAAACATAAAAACAAGAATACAGACTCACAGGACAAACAATACAACCAATGTATCGATCATTCAATTGATAAATAATAAATAAATAAATGTATATTGTGCAGATATTTTAAAATGCCATTATAAAATGAACTTAACTGGTGCCCAAGGAGGAAACACTGAATTGCCTGATAGCCATGTTGCACAAAAGCCCCCCAGAGGTGCTTCTTAGCACACCATTTTGGAATGAGTCTGTGTCTAAAAGTGCTCTAAGAGCGCCTCCAGGAGGGAATAGGGGGGATTTTTCATGATGGCATCCAATTTTTCCACCATCCTTTTTTCTATAATAGCTTCTAGTGTCCGAGGTTCACCTTGTGATGGATCAGGCTTTCCTGTCAGGTTTGTTCAGGCATTGTGCTTCTTTTGAGTGCAGGTTGCTTCTCCAGGGGACCACAGTGTCAAACACCACGCTGGCTACTGTGGACTGGTAGAACATTTTCAGCAGTTTGCTCTACACATCAAAAGACCTGAGTCTCTTTAGAAAGTCCAGTCTGCTCTGGCCCTTTTTGTGCAGCACCCCTGTATTGTCAGACCAGTCCATTTGGCTGTTTATGTGAACCCCAGGTACTTGTAGCTCTGCACCACTTCCATGTTCTCCTCCTGAATAGTGACAGGTCTCAGAGCCTCCTTGACGTACCTGATATCCACCACCAGCTCTTTTGTCTTGCTGATGTTGAGTTGCAGGTTATTTTCCCTGGACCACAAGATGAAGTCCTCTGCAACCTTCCTGTACTCTGACTCATCTCCATTATTGTTAATGCAGCCTATGATGGAAGAGTCATCTGAGAATTTCTGTATATGGCAAGAGCTGGTATTATGCTGGAAGTCTGTTGTGTAGAGGGTGAAAAGAAAGGGAGACAGCACAACCCCCTGAGGTGCTCCAGTATTACACACCGCCATGTCTGTCACACAGTCTCTCGGCCTCACAAACTGCTGTCTGTTAGTCAGGTAGTCCATGATCCAGGAGATTGTGGTGACATCAAGATTCAAAGTCTTGAGCTTTTTCCTCAGTCAATGAGCAGAATGGTGTTAAAAGCAGTGGAAAAGTCAAAGAACATTATCCTAACTGTGGTGCCAGCTTTTTTCAAATGGGAGTAGACTCTGTGGAGCTTGTAGATGAGAGTATCCTCCTCACCTATATGTTTCTGACATTCAAACTGCAGTGGATCCAGATGTTCTGAAATCAGGGGGTGTAGCTGTTTTAGGACCAGTCTCTCAAAGATCTTCATGATTTATGACATAAGAGCAACTGCACTGAAGAGCTTGGGATCACTGGAATGCCCTTTCTTTGGCATTAGGACCACACAACATGTTTTCTGAAACTGGCAAACCACAGGTGCTGAAGGACCCCACAGAGGTGGCCAGCACATGTTTACAGCACCCTGTGCCTGATTCCATCCAGCCCTGAATCCTTGTTTATGTAGAGTTTTCCTAGCTCTCTCCTCAGTTGATCAGCAGAGACACAAAATCCAGTCAGTGGAGGTGGGCTGAAGACCATGTTGTAGGCGAAGGTTGTGCAGGGTGCAAGTGGCAGTTGGGATCCGAGTACCTCCTCAGCTTGCTCACAAAGGCTGGCAGTGTAAGGGGGAGAGCTGTACTGACAAGAATGAGTCAAACCTGTTGAAGAGCCGACTCCGTTTGTTATCTCTGCTCTGTACATATTATACAGTATATCTGCCCCCTGCTCACTTTGCTCGCCCACCCCCAGGTTTGGTTTACCGGATATACAATTTAAAGAGATTGATAGTTTCATGAGAATTGTTACATATGCATTATTTTCACTTTTACTTTAAAACTTTTGTAAAAACAATACTTGTCCTTTATTTCCGGCCCTGGGCAGAGTTAAATCTGTTTCTCGCAGAACTTATAATGCTGCTCGCGTTGTGAAGGGGGTGCTGAATGCACGCTAAGGAGTTGCAGTCGGATCATCTGCTGGCTTCCTGCTGCTGCTGCTGGCGAGCTGTGTGTTCTACTTGCCTCTTGTTGTTGTTTTAAGAGCTGGGAGCACATGATGTCTGTCTGCCAAAAGCATTCCAACAGCTGCTTGGTTAGATGTCCATGAACTTGTTTTAAATGTTGTCTCACTGCCTTGTCTCACGTGACATTAAAGTGTCTCTTGCAGGACGTCAAATTGCAATCTCTTGGCACCAAGTCTAATGTTTAAGGTCCCAGCGAGACGCTCCGTGGTCTTTAAAGTGTCTTCCGAGAAGGTCACATTTCGTCTCCCTGGTCTCCCTTCCACCAAGATTTTTTTTTATAATAGATGTATATATATATATATATATATATATATATATATATATATATATATATATATATATATATATATATATTATATATCAAGTGATGACAAATGAAAAAGGGGAATAAAGTCACTTCCCTGTTAATCGAATCAAAACACTGGAAAAAGGATAACAACAGTGTTAGTCCAGTAGACGTGGATGTTATATGTCCCTTAAAGCCTCTCTGTACAGGCTTTGGGGGACTCCTTTTCTTGAGGAACTTTGTGCTTTTGTTTCTTGGGTTCTTATATGAACTTCTAACTTCTGCAAACTCTGTTATTGAAGTAGCCTGCAAGACAGAAAAGGAAGGTTTTTTTGACCAAACCCAAAGTAACATTAGTGGGAGCCGCTCTCTGGGCTGCAGGCAAAAGGAAAGAAGGCTGTTAGCTGTTCCTCCTGGTGACATCTGTATTCATCCATCCATCCATCCATTTTCCAACCCGCTGAATCCGAACACAGGGTCACGGGGGTCTGCTGGAGCCAATCCCAGCCAACACAGGGCACAAGGCAGGGAACCAATCCCGGGCAGGGTGCCAGCCCACCGCAGGACACACACAAACACACTCACACACCAAGCACACACTAGGGCCAATTTAGAATCGCCAATCCACCTAACCTGCATGTCTTTGGACTGTGGGAGGAAACCCACGCAGACACGGGGAGAACATGCAAACTCCACGCAGGGAGGACCCGGGAAGCGAATCCAGGTCCCCAGGTCTCCCAACTGCGAGGCAGCAGCGCTACCCACTGCGCCACCGTGCCGCCCCCATCTGTATCCTTGCCCCCATAATGCCTCATATATGATCCTGACTTGCTTGTTGGAGAAAGCAGGACAAGACAAAATGAGGCGTTGGGGTGTCCCAGAGAATCTGGCTTAATAGAAACAATGCTGTGAATGTTTAAACACAAAGGGAACTGAAAGAAAAGTGCAGAACCAAGGTATCGTTATGATCTCTTCTAATTTAAAAACTTCTGTTGGTCGGTGTGGCTCCAGCAATAATGAATACCAACTTCTGGTCGTTTTGTTTCTTATATAGGGGCAGGACCAGAAAGGGTGGGACTTCTGGGGTGGTTCAGAAGTGAGGCTATGGTCTTCTATGGGCTTCTTCTCCACTCATGGACTGAAAGAGGAAGAGAGGTTAGTACCTGTGCATGAGTATAATCAGGGCCCAGCTTGTGCTCTTGCACAGAGCATCCAACACACTCTCACAGTGTGTGTGCATAACAAAATATATGTACAGTATATACAGTATATATATATATATATATATATATATATATATATATAATATATATATATATATATATATATATATATAATTTATGTATATGTATATATTTGTATATATATATTTGTAGTGTGCATAGTATAATACATATAGATATAGATACATGATACCATATGCATAATGCTTTATATAAAGTTGTTCATTGAAAACATAATTGTCTAGCAGTATCATTACTTGTATTGAGTACAGTGAAATTCTTATTTGCATTTTTGACCAACATGTACCACATTGCCAATCTCTAGTGCCATGATAACCAATAAAGTATTAAAATATATAACTGCATGTTATTTAATGGAAAACTCAAACCAGCCTATGTGATGTACTACTTACCTCATGCCCATTAACAAAGCTTCAATCCACAATGCAAGCCTTCAGGGACAAATGAACCAAATAACTTTGACTTCAAAAATGCAAAACTTATTTGTCAAGTCTATGTGAAAACATGAGCAGTAAAGTCATGGGGGAGTAAGGCTTGATAACAAGAACTTGCTGAAGTCCATCATAACTTAAGTAAATACCTCAAACTATATAAGGAAAGAAGATTATTGTTATGAAGATAATATACTGTACATGAAGGCAGTCACAAACATGCAAATACAGTGCCCTCTAAGTTTGTCGGCAGCACTGGCAGAGATGAGCTGAAAGAGCCTTAAAAATATGTCAGACAAGATTTTAACTGTGAAATATCTGAGGGTGCCCTGCCCCCATGGAGCTCTGGTGATGCGTTGTCTGGAGTTTTTGGTGTCACTCTTGACAAACAGGTGTGAGGTGAGGGGCCAGCAGAGTCTCACTGGCCTGCTTTCATGTCTGTCTGTAGCTTAGTTGAACATTTTGTTGAGCAACTGTATCTGCTCAAATGATTGCCCCAGATCCTGAGAAGGCAGAGGCAAACACCGTAGATTTGAAAATCATAAGACTTTTTTTTTATTACATTTAAGGCTAACTATGGCGTGCACTGGAGTGTTGCTGTAGTGGTCAGGAAGCTGTCTTTGCTAGCTGAGGTACTCTTGGTGCCCTCAGATAATCTCCCTTTCTCCAAACATATATGCATTATGGAGAACCACAATTTAAAATTTCCAGGGTTTAGTAGGTCAGTGGTTGTGGTGCTCCAACGTTTCTAGGGTTCAGTGGTAATGGGGTTCTCAAATACCAGGGTGTGGTAAGACATTTTATAACTGTTGGTTCTATGGTGAGCCTATTTTTCCCTTTAATACTCTTTATTGGATGGTCAGCACAGACTTCACTATAGAAAGCCCACGAGCGGATAAAGGTCTTCAGGACTATGACTTTATTTTTGATTTTCTTTTGTATGATTTTAATCACCACCATTGTCAACTGGCCATAGCTTATCGATTAATTAATGAACATCTATGTTTCACCTTGTTATTTGTGTATGTGTAACCCGATTTGTACATGGTCCGAGATGTTCGTGACCCGAAGTTCCACTGTATAGGGATGGATATCCATCCATCCATTTTCCAACCCGCTGAATCCGAACACAGGGTCACGGGGGTCTGCTGGAGCCAATCCCAGCCAACACAGGGCACAAGGCAGGAACCAATCCCAGGCAGGGTGCCAACCCACCATGGATGGATATTTGAGGAGTAAACCGCAAGATAATGATTATATTTTTATAGCTTGTACATTAAAGTATCATCAACAACAAATCAAATTAATAATATTGTAGCATCCCAACCAGGTTGAAGGCCTTTTGGAGTGACTGTTGTGTCCGAATCCGATTGAGGGAGGGTGGAGTACAGCGCGGAGGACTGACAGCGAGGGTATGATTGATGCGGTAAGGGGGGGCAGTACCCGGAGGTTCGTTAGAGTAGGGCAGGGGTGGCGAACTCCAGGCCTGGAGTGCCGCAGCGGCTACAGCTTTTCTTTCTAACCCTTTTCCTAATCAGTGACCAGTTTTCACTGCTAATTAACTTTTTCCCCATCACTTTAATAGCCCTGTTAGAAGAGTTCAGCTCTCTGAATTGATTCCTTTCTTCATTAAATGACAGCCAAGCAGAAATGAGATGTGAAACGAGCCAACAGATGACCAGTTAAACTGGGGCTTCAAACTCCAACCAATTTCACTCCAATCACTTTCTTAATGAGAAGCCAATTCTTGCTGTTAATTAAACCCGTTATTTAATTCCATGGCTTGTTGCTGCTCTCATTCTACCGCAGCACACTTTTTGAAAACTGTTGTTTTTCTGTTCGTTCTAAGAGCACCGTCAAAATTTTTCGGTGACCTGAGAGAGCATCCTTACCAAGACCATCACCTCTCTTTAATTTCAGATATTATGTAATGGGCATAAGGGAGCTGGTCATGTGGTGGCTTGTTTTGTGTCTCATTATTATTTGGCTGCTAATTAAAGAAAAAGAAACAACTATGGAGCCTGAGTCAAGTTAATTAAAATTAAGGCAAAAGAAGTTAATTAGCAGCAAAAACTGGTCACTAATGAAGAAGATGGTTAGAATGAAAACCTGCAGCCACTGTGGCCATCCAGGACTGGAGTTGATCTAGTACATTTTAACATTTTATCTTTCTTCCTGGACATTTTAAGGACTAAACCCAATTCGGAATAGTTCATTTTTTTGCCATACTAGTGTGTGTGATTTGTTTATTTTGTGTCAGGTATAATTATTGAGACGGTTATTGAGGGTTAACACAATGGGGATTAGTACTTGTATTATTGTTTTAGTGGCTTTCATCATTTTGAATGCATTTCTCTTTGTATATGCTTTTTTGAATCATCATTTATGGGGCCATTATAGATTTAACTGTGTCATTATTCTGTGGTTAACAGGAAATTAGTGTTTGCTGACACTCTAGGGAAGCATGGCATATACAGTGGTACCACGGAACATGAACTTGATCCATTCCAGAAAGCTGGTCGAGTTTTTATTTGGTCGAGTTTCAAACTGAATTTCCTTATAAGAAATAATCTAAATAGGATTGATCCGTTCCAGACACCCAAATGATTGCTTATTTATACCTATATATGTACATAACTAATGATAAAAATCATTTTAAAACCATTGAAATCAATGCACAGAAGAGATAAACATATAAAAAAATAGAAATGACAATTTAACTGAACATTTGTTTGCGTCTTTATTTTTCAAAAATGTGGTTATCGTCGACTTGGCCATCCCATACTCTTCTGCAAGAGTTGACACACATGAATCATTTTCATGTTTCATTATTATTTCCTTTTTTAGTTCAATTGAAACATGTACAAGCTTCTTCTTTGCTTTCCTACTCTCACTGATAACTTTCTTAGGGGCTTTGATAATTACTTTTAACTGGAACAAACCCCCAAAAAAGCAAAAAAAGGAACACGTTCACAGAGAGCACTTTACAAGAAAAGATCTGCGGAGATCCTGAGACTGAGTCATAGGCATGTACAGCGTATGTAGGCCTGCTTGGCTTTGTCTCGGCTCCTCACGGCCATGTCTTGTCCAATGCAAGTTTTAGCAGGATGTTCATGTTCTGGGTTTTTGTTCGAGGTTGCAGGCAAAAAAAAAGAACAACCTGTTTGTGTTCTGAATTGTTTGAGCCTGGAGACGCTCTTATTCTGAGTTTCAACTGTAGTCATGTGCCATCCAGTTTAGTTCAGAGTGCATTACAAAGGGGAGCTCATGGACAAACTCCATGAGTACTTGTATGGTGCTCAACATGCAATAAGGACAGACAAGAGCCCCATAACTTATATACTCACCACTTACAGTTTTGATCTACAGTATTGAGAACATTGGGCTAACATGCATGCTGATGCTCTACCAATTTAGAGAGCACCAATTCCTGTGGCATGTTGTTAAAGTAAGATCCTTCTCCAGCAAGTGAAGTACATTATCAACCAAGAAACAATTTACAAAGAAGGAGGTGCCTAAAATATCAGTAACATTATGGAGCTTATCGCGCATGGATTGTCCTGTGGTACAAGGGAATGCATGGGAGATGTCTGTTACCAAGATGGTGACTTCCCTGTGAAGTTAGCATTGAAAAGGAGAAGAACTGTCATTGAGCCAGGAAGACACGAATTGGGCATTACGGGGTCCTACTGGAGTGACTCTTCCTAAAACATGACTAATCAGATTGGCATGCTGGATATCTCAGAGTACATGACTTGAAATCACAGGAGTGCACAGCGACTGCCTCCAACTTGCGACTGGAAGACATTAAATACATCATGTAATGTGACATAGTCTGTACATGGGGGAAAAAAACAACACTGTGCTGTGATATAATTAAGAACGAATATACAGTGTTTATTATGTGGACACTATGGCGTAATGGCTACAGTAATGGTTTGCAAACCACAAGGCTGCTAATTCCGTCCCCATCAATGATCCACAATGGGAGTCAATTAACCTGTCAGGGCTTCACTGCTCATTAAAATGAAGGGATCACTTAAATCACACATTGGACCTCCATGAATGAAATATTCAAGTTGAAAATCTTTACTGAATGATACTGTGAAATTTGTTGAGAACAAAATGATGTAACAACGGTCAATGGAAACCAAAATCACCAACCCCTTGAAGGTTGACTTGAACATCATACTGAACATAAAAGTCAAAAATTGAAATCACAGGCTCTTCCAGTTTGCATGACTTACATAGCAACTCATAATGTGACTTATAGTGTGTATGTCCCCCACGTACCTGTATGTGTTCCTGACAACGTCTGGGCATGTTCCTGATGAGGTGGCAGATCGTGTGCTAGGGGATCTTCTCACAGACCTGGATTGGGCCATCAGTGAGCTCCTGGACAGTCTATGGTGCTATTTGGTGGGCTTGGATGCACTGATACATAACATCCCAGAGGTTCTGAATTGAATGCAGGTCTGAGGAACGTATGGGCCAGTCAATGGTATCAATGCCTTTGTCATCCAGGAGCTTCCTATACACTCTCGCCATATGAGGCCAGGGAATGTCCTATACCAGGAGGTATCCAGGGCCCACTACATTAGCGTAAGGTCTGACAATGGCTCTGAGGATTTCAGCCTGGCACCTAACAGCAGTCAGGGTACTGTTGTGGAGCATACAAGGTATGCCTCCCCAGACCATCATTAACCTACCACAAGACCAGTCATGCTGGATAATGTTGGAGACTGCATGATGTTCACCACAACATTGCCAGACTCTTTCTTGTCTCAGTGTGAAACTGCTCTCATCTGTGAAAAGAACGGGGTGCCAATGGAAGACCTGCCAGTTGTGTTATTCTCTGGTGAATGCCAATCAAGCTGCACACTCATGTACTGTGAGCACAGGTCCACTAGAGGACGTCAGGCCCTCATGCCACCCTCTTGGAGTGTTTCTGACAGTCTGATAAGAAACATGCACACCAGTGGGCAGCTGGAGGTCGTTTTGTAGGCCTCTGGCAGTGCTCATCCTATTCCTCTTCACACAAAGGAGCAGATACGGGTGCTGCTGCTGGGTTGATGCCCATCTACAGCCCTGTCCAGCCCTCCTCATGTATGTACCATCTTCTGGTATCTCCTCCATGCTCTTGAGACCTTCTGGTGACAGCATGTATGGATGTGCCATCCTGAAAGAGTTTGACTACCAATGCAACCTGAATCGGCTGCAGGGACCACCTCATGCTACCAGTAGTGTCAAGAACACTTGCAAAACTCAAAACTAGAGAAGAATCAGTCAGGAAGGATAAGGAGAGAGCAGTTGTCTGTGGACACCACCTTCTAAACCATTCCCTTTTGTGAAGTTGATACACAAGACTGGTATCCTTAAAGCTTAACTGACTTGGTGCTAGACTGTGATGATTAAGTGTTGCCTTCATTTATTTGAGCAGTGTATATGGAAGCAACAGAACTGTAGTTTTATGCTTTTTAAATTCCTTGGATTTGTTTTCACTATACAAAATTAAGGATACGTGTGTGCATGAATTGCTCAGCCTTTCTTTTTTTTTGCCTTCAGAGTAATCACGTGCATGTTTTTCTAATTAGACAGGGATGAACTGAGATGTTTAAGAATAGATCGAAGGGGGCATATTTTTATTGTCAATGCATCCCTGGAAAGATGAAACGCTCCAATGCCACTGACCTGAGTAACGGCAGCCGCCCTAACTTGTGAAACTACAAATACCGTATGTGCTCACATCTAGACGTGCTCAATGAAATTGAAATGAAAATGAAATTAAATTCAAAGGTCTTCTGCAAGTTTTGTAAAAAAACCCAAAATGTATTGTTTTCTTCTATGTTTAAATGCATCTGTGAGAGAAGGCTATCCCAATGGGAATATTACAAATAAAGTTGGGAATACAGTGTTTCATCTGCTAACTCACCAATTACTTAACTTCTAATAATTTGATGGAACTCTTTCAGTCTGGTTTCAGGGTGCAGCCCAGCTGTGAAACTGCTCTTCTTCGGGTAACCAGCAATTAGCTTATGGTAGCAGACTCTGGACAAACCAACATATTACTTCAGTTTGATCTTAGTGCAACATTTGACACTGTCAGACATGACATTCTGCTGTCCTGAATGGAGAACATGCAGGGTATCTCTGGCACTGCCCTCCAGTGGTTCAAGTTCTATCTGATAGGCAAGGATTTGTTAGTCTTGGCAACAGTGGGCCCAGCTCAGTGCCAGTCACACAAGGAGATCCTCAGGGCTCTGTCCTTGGCCTCTGCTCATCTGTATCTATATGCTTCCCCTTGGCCATATTTTTCATAGTGTGGACCACCAGGGGGATGCACCACTCCCCAAACCCTGACACAGACAGGCTGAGACACAAGGCTTACTAGACAACACACCTTTATTTAAGTGGGGAAGTGTTTTTCTTTCGCTCCCCACTACACATCACAGTACAAAACACTAAATATATATAACACAGTCTTTTTCTTCCTCTTTCTTTCTCTCTATTTCCACTTCACCTCCCGCAAGCTTTGTCCTCCACCTCCTGACTCTGGCTCTTCAACTGGTGGTGAGGGGCTCCTTTTATAATGCACCCAGAAGTGCTCCAGATATTTCTTGACCTTCTTCCGGCTGCACTTCCGGGTGTGGCGGAAGCGGTTCCTCTAAGGACTCGGCTACATCTGCAGCACCCCCTGGTGGTGAACCCTGGAGCTCAACAGGGCTGCTCCAAAGTACAACTACCGGCATGCCCTGTGGGAATCCGTGGTGCTGTAGCAATCTAGGGGGGCTGCCCTCTAATGTCTCAGGGAGGATAATGTCCTAAATATGGTCTCTCCCTCGGTCCTTCCACCCAGCCAGTGTCCCAGCTGGGTAATGGCCCTGTCCATCCGTCACAGTAGCTATGGACTGGGTTATCATTTTTATGCAGATGATGCTCAACTCTATTTCAGTGTTAAAAGTGAAACTTCATCAGGGCTTTCTCAGCTCACAACTTGCATCAGTGAAATTAAAACCTTAAGAAAATGAGCTCCTTCTCAGCCACTCTTGACGGTGATCTCATCAGACCTTCTTCTGATGCAAGGACTCTTGGTGTCATTTTTGATTCCTCCCTTTCTTATTCCGCCACATAAACCACATTAAGAACTTTCTTACTTTCACCTCCGTAACATATCCCGTGTTTGCTTATCCCTCTCCTTTTTTAATGCTTAGAAACTTGTCCGTGTTTTTATCACATCCCGAATAGATTACTGTAACTCCCTACTGCCAGGTGTCACTTCTAATCTTACATCACAGCTCCAGTTGATTCAAAACTCTGCTGCAAGAGTCCTAACACAAACCAGCAACAGCGAGCACATACGACCCACTCTGCTTTCCCTCCACTGGCTCCCTGTGTCTTATGGAATCTATCTATATATATATATATATATATATATACAGTGGTACCTTGAGATACGAGGGCCCCAACATACAAGTTTTTTGAGATACGAGCCGACACTAGGTCGATTTTTTGCCTTGAGTTACGAGCCACAATTTGAGATACGAGCCATCAAAGAGCTTGTCGCTGCACATTCCGAGGAGCTGACGACGGAGGAGTTGATGGAACTACAGACACAGCAACATACGGAGGTTCTGCAGGAGATTGGTATCGCAGAGGAGCCAGAGGCGAAGGAGGTTATCTCTTCAAGTGAGATAAAGGAAGTGTTGGCAATGTGGGAAAAAGTTTCGGACTTTATTGAAAAGAAACACCCTGAAAAAGTTGTAACTGGTAGTGCAGTGGCGCTATTTAATGACACTTGCCAAATTCATTTCAGAAACATTCTAAAGGGGAGGAAGAAACAAAGCTCCTTAGATGGGTTTCTATTGAAACGCCCTGCGAATGAAAGTGACGAAAGCGTAGCAAAAAAGAAAAACACTAGTTAAGAAGAAAATAAAGTTAAGCAAAAGTGAAGTGAAAGAAAAAAGAATAATACAATATGCTAATCGGTTCTGCCAACATCTGTTTACTGTATTTCTTTAGATTCTTTTTTATGTATTAGGTTTTACTTTGTTTGTATACAATGTTTGTTCATTATAAATATATTTTTCTTATGTTGAAAACATTTAACAAAAAATTGGGGTGGTTTTCTGGGGGCTGCCGTGAATTAATCACATTTCAATTAATTTCAATGGGGAAAATTGATTTGAGATACAAGCATTTTGACTTACAATCTCAGTCACGGAATGAATTAAACTCGTTTCTCAAGGTACCACTGTATACAGTATATATAAAATCCTAAGCCTAAAAGTGCAATGGTGACATTTTTTGTCACACTTTAAATCAGGCTTATTTTAAAACCTACATATATATGTTTGGTTTCATTCGTTTCAGAATTTATCAAACTTTAATGTGATGCTGTTAGATTTTGAGATTCTTATTCCGTTTTTTAAATTATAAACTAAAAAATATCAAGAACTCCCATCCCGCGAGATGGGATTTTGTGCCAAAAGATTTAACCATGCCCGGGGCCGGAAATAAAACACAAAGAGTAGGACAGCTGCTGTGCAGGCTTTTAAATGTTCGAAGCGCTGTGTGAGATGCAGATCATGTGGCACGGCAGCAGCAGCAAGCCAGCAGCTGACTGAACAAAGAGGAGGGAAAAAAAACTGTATTTGTTTCCCATTGTCACCATTTCAGAGGGGGTTTCGGAGGAGCGACCACGTCTCCTTGGGGTGCGTTCAGCCCCCCTATTCACAACGTGAGTGGCAGAGATGCGAAGTGCTAGCAAGCAAAGCAAGCAGGGGGGAACCCCCTAGTTGAATATTAAACTATTATTAACTTACAAAGCTTTAAATGGCCTCACACTGGACTACATCAGTGACCCTCTTCATCACTAAGCTCCTCTGGCAATCTTGTTGTGCCCCACACTAACCTGTATTCTATGGGTGACAGGGCCTTCAGCTGTATAGCGTTCAGACTTTGGAATGACCTTCCTAAATTAATGAGATCAGTGGACTCCATTCATTCTTTTAAAAACACCTTACAACTCCTGTGTTCAGGAAGGCCTTTAACTTTACCTACCATTCTGCCTCCTCTCTCAGTCTTCCTCTCTGTTCAGGCGCTCAGTCTAATTTGTGTGTGTGTGTGTTATATCACAAATGATGTTATCTGCTAGGCATTCTTTTAGTATTGAATTTAGTATTTTACTCTGGTTTTTTGTCTGTTATTCAATTTAATGTTTTGTGTATCCTGTATCTGTCTGTTTTAATGTTCTATTCAGGAAACATTTGTATCCAGTGTTACTTATACCTGCTGTTCTTTCTAAGACTTTGTGAAGTGCATTGAGCATGGGAAGGGTGCTATATAAATTAAATGTATTATGATTAAGTACTGTTTGTTTGCATACTTATTTATTATGAAATGTTTACCTGAATTGCTGACTAGGAAAGGTACTTTAAATGAGAGAGGTGTAGATTATTTTAAATATTATGATTGAAGGTAATAATAACTACAATATTCAAGTTAACTGTCTCACCGCTCCCGTGTGGAGTTTGCATGTTCTCCCCCTGCCTGTGATAGTAAATTGGATGGGTGAGTGTCCGAGTGCATCTCAGCTTTTGCTTTGCACTTGATGGTCCTGAGACTACCAGATGGATGCTGATCCTTTTCATAGCACGTTGTAGTACTATGTGTACTGTGAGTACTGTTGCCATTTCTTACTAAAAACCATCAAAACACGAGTTACTTTCTACTCCATCGTAGTGCTTAAGGTAGCAATGAACTGATGTGTTGCTTTGTGAGTAATTTGTGCACAGATTTCAAATTCAATGCTTTGGATCACATAGCTATTTTTTAAGAGGACTCAAATGCAATCTTGTTAATTGCTAATTAAGAACTCCAAAATGCATTGGTTTGAAACATGGCTCATCATAAATTTTGTTTTCTGTATAAACGACCTTAAAAGTCAAGCATCTTTTGGTTTGCTGCACTTCTCTGGAGTTTTGTTTCTGCTGCTTCAGGGAAGGACACCACCCCTGCAGTAACCGAGCAAGATGACCCTCCTCACCCAGCATGATTAGCATTCCTGAAGATCTTTGCATTTCATTGGTTTATTTGATAACGCCTTGGGCATTACTCTATGTCTTCACTAGAAGCATTTAGTGGCTTTTATTGTGCTTTGGATGTGTGGTTCCCACAGCATAGTTTGGCGTGGAAGAAGTGTACTAAGTTATGCAGAGTATCATCTGATGAGTCAGATGCAAACTTTGTAAAGAATGCAGATTCACTGTACACACTATTTAAGATTAAATCTAAAAAGAAGGCAAGATGTTTGTTTACTACACTGGATTCAGAAAATATTCAGACCCCTCCACTTTTTGCATTGTGTTGCGGATATAATTTTAAATGGATAAATTTGCCATTTTTGCCCATCATTATACATTCAGTTACCCATAATAACAAAGTGAAAACATGTTTTCCAAAAGATTTGTAAATTTATTAAAAATGAAAAACTGAAATCTTTCATTTATGCAAATTTTCAGGACCTTTGCTGGGACACTTTAAATTGTTTGTCAGGTGTGTCCTGTTTGCTTTAATTCTCCTTGAGATGTGTCTAGCACTTGATTGGAGCCTGCCTGTGACAAACTGAATTGATTGAACATCATTTACGAAGGCACATACCTTCCCACAATTCACACTGACTCTCAGGACAAAAATCAAGCCATGAAGGCCAAGGAACCCTCTATAGACTTTCACAATCAAATCTGCGGTAAGGCATAGATCAACGCAAGGGTGTTAAAGCATTTCTAAAGCTTTGATTGTTCCCAGGAGCACAGTGGCTTTCAATAATTGTGAAATGGAAGAACTTTGGAGTCACTAGGACTCTTCCTAGAGTTGACCATCTGGTCTAATTGAATAATCAAGCAAAAAGGGCCTTGGTCAGGGAGGTGACCCGGAACCCAATGGTCACTCTAACA
Organism: Erpetoichthys calabaricus; assembly: GCF_900747795.2. Taxonomy (NCBI): domain Eukaryota; kingdom Metazoa; phylum Chordata; class Cladistia; order Polypteriformes; family Polypteridae; genus Erpetoichthys; species Erpetoichthys calabaricus. The sequence goes on along the minus strand of NC_041410.2, from coordinate 53,557,956 downwards.
GAGCTTCTGCTGAGATGGGAGAACCTGTTAGAAGGACGGCCACCTTAACAGTACTCCATAAGTCAGGCATTTATAGTAGAGTGACTAACCCGGCATGGATTTTGAGAGCATGAGGAAAATGATTCTCTTGACTGATGAGAAAAAACTTAAGTCTTTTGGTAGAACACCAAGCACTCTGTCTGGTGAAGTCCAGCCACTGCTCATCACCTGGATAATACCATTTCTTTAGTGAAGCATGGTGTTGGCAGCATCATGCTATCGGGGTGCTTCTCAGCGGCAGGGACAGGGAGAATGGTCAGAATTGAGGGACGGATGAATGCAGCCAACTGCAGAGAGGACCTTGAAGAAAACCTTCTCCAGAGTGCCTACCGCCTCAGACTGGGGTGATGGTTAACCTTCCATCAAAGCAATAACCTGAAGCATACAGCCAAGACAATGCTGAAGTGGCTTTGAGACAATTCCTTGAGTGGCCAAGTCCAAGTCCAGACTTAAACACCATAGAACATCTGTGGAGACACCTGAAAATGGCAGTTTACAGATATTCTCCATCCAGTCTAACAAAGCTTTTGAGGATCTGCCATGAAAAATGGGATATGCAGCCCAAATCCAGGTGTGCAAAGCTTGTAGAGACTTACCCAGAAGACAGTTATAATTGCTGCCAAAGGGGCTTTTACAAAGTACTAACTAAGCGTTTGAATGCTTATATGAATAAGAGATTTCAGCTTTTGATTTTAAATAAATTTCAGACCTTTCTGAAAACATGTTTTCACTTTGTTGTTATGGGTTATTGATGTATATTGATGGAAAAATAGCAAAATTATACATTTAAAATTAAATGTACAACACAGTAAACTGTGCAGTAAGTGAAAGGGTCTGAATATTTTCTGAATCCACTGTATGTAGTAAATCAGAAATGTAAGGCTTTCAAAATTAAACATAGAAAGATAAAAAATAATACAAAGAGAAAGAGTCTAAATACTTTCTGAATCCACTTTACATTATTTGGATGGCGACAGCTCCTCTTTAATAACCAGCTACAGAAAAGAGCTAAAAAGACTGATCGTTTAAAATATGATCATGAATCAAATCGTGTCCTGGAAATTCAAAGAAGATTCTGCTTTTAACTTGGTCTATTTGTAAGGTGACACTTGCTGTAACTATACTGTACATTCTATTTCCTTTTCAGACACTTTTTTTTTTAAATCACAGTATTGAAATTTCTCCAATTAAATTGTATGTATTTTTTGGTAATCATTAAGTAACTAGTTTTTACAGTGCTATTAGACGTTTTCCTTTTGCCTAAGGGGACTGGATTGGCCAAATCCTTCACTCCAACTACACAAAGAAAACTAGAGGTGTGGGAATCTTAATACACAAAACAAGCTCATGTGCAGTTTCATACCTAGTACCTGATCCTGAAGGTGACAGGTAATTTATTTAAATCTAAAGTAATTTGACAAGTATCTACACAACTAAAGTGAATGATAGATAATTCATCCAAAATGTATTTGCATCTGTTCCTAATGTGAACACCTATTAAATTATCATGGCCGGAGACTTAAATCCTAACATGGTCTTCAACTTCAGTGGTGTTAACATCTAACACTGCAAAAATAATCACACAGTTTGTAATGGATCATAACTTATCAGACCCTTAGAAATTTTAAAATCCAAACTTAAGAACATATTCCTTCTTCTCATCAGTACCTCATAGTTACTCAACAACTGATTATTTTTTTATAGATATTAATTTAGTTCCCACTATAAATCTTGACAGTTTGATGCTATTGTTATCTACGACCATGCCCCTCTGATCATGAAGCTTAAATCACTGTGCCCTAAACACTCATCTTGTAGATGATGAGAACTGTGCAGAATTAATCTCTAAGCAAATTGATTATTTTTTACAGACAAATTCATCCTCAGAATTCTCTGCAGGAGTACTCTGGGGAAACTCTTAAGAGGACAGATTATTTCATGTCTTTCTCACAAAAATAAACTGGAAACAAGAAGGCATCGGAGCTTATCAGTGAAATTACCAGAATCACCTCCCTCCCATTTTTATTCCAGAGGTAATCCTGATCAGTCTTGGAGACTCCAACAGCATCTCAATAATATATAAAAACATCTTAAACTCCCTTCCTTTCAAAGATCCCAGGGTACTATAGGGGAAAGGATCTTTCACTTAACAACTCAGAAAAGGAGTGGAAAGCAGCCATGCATAAAATACACTCTAGCTCCATATGGACAAAACATTCAATTATTAAACTTAAAATCTTTCATCAATCACATTTATTTAATTTAAAATTGTCTGAAATGTTTCCAGGGCAGATCCACCCTGATAAAGTTACATTTGAGCTCCAGCCTCACTGGGCCACATTTCTTGCTCTTGCATTCTGAACAAAAATCTTTGAGTGACTATCAGACAGCATTGGTGTCACAAACACTCTTAACCCAGTAACAGCCGTGTTTGGTGGACTCCCAGATGGGCTTAAAGTGGAGAAGGACAAATTGATTGTAATTGCCTGTACCACACTACTAGCACACAGACTTGTCTTGCTCAACTGGAAGAATCCCAGCCCACCTGTCAAAAGTCAGTGGGTAACTGATGTTCTGTACTATTTGAAATTGGAAAAAATAAATTCTCACTTAGAGGATGGCAAGATCTTATTAATCAACTCTTAGAATAAGCATTTATATTGGGCAAAAGAACATTCTCCACTCTTTGCTTTTATTTTTATAAAAAAAAAAAAGATTTGCTCATGTTGTAGTCTCACCTCTCTTTCTTTTGGGCTGGGGGTGAATTTATGGTTTGTGAAATTTGACATGATTGTATGGAGTGTTGTTTTTTTCAAATAATATCAATAAAATTAAAAATAGTAATACTGTAATAATAATAATCAGCTACTGATAGACTCCCACTGAAGCCATTTTGGGGAATGTCTGTTATTTATTGACTTTAACAATAAAATAAATATGGACTGAAATTTGTTTGTTGAATCAAGTTATTCTGTTTTTATAGTAATTTTCTTGATTTTTATATAGTGAGCCTCATCCAGCATATTTTCTCTTTATAAGGCTGGGAAATGCTTGGCAAGTATTATTTAGTTAGTCAAACAACTAGTGGGCAAGTGAGGCATTGCCACCCCCTCATCTCCCAGTAGATGGTGATGTTGTTCAAAAATTTAAATAGTAAACTAGTATCAATAATTTAAGGTATTGTTAAAATATTTATAACAAACTCAACTTAGTCATCATAATAATTTTTTTTCAATTATCCACGATATGCTTAATGCATTTTGTTTATTTGGAGGGTGTGAAATTTTCTTTGGGCCTGGCGCCTCTAGCCTATTATGGGCTTATGGACCCTGCAGTCTTTTAGGTTTAGGTTAGGTTTAGGTTTATTTGTCATATATAGCTTAAAAAAAGATTACAAGTTAAAAATAGACAAGCCATATAAAATAAAATGTGTATGTTTTAAAAGAAGTTATAGAGCAATATGAGTTGAATGAGCAGCAAGTACAAATGACAGTTATTGCACAGATAATGTTTTATAAGTACAGATGCATATTCCATAAAGTGCAGATGCATGTTCCAGTCAGTATTCTGAGTGTGTGCAGGTACAGTTTGTGTGTGAGTAGTGCAATGTAGATGTAGTGCAATGTAGGTGTAATGTAAGTGTATGTAAGTGTCCAGGTGTTGCTGTTGAGGAGTCAAATGGCCTGGTGGTAAAAGCTTTTCAGCAGACCTTTGCTCATTTATATGAATGTGCAGCCTGAAGATTCAGGTCAGCCATGGAGTTTGAAGGCTGCAGCCCTTTTAAGCAATCCCAAAGGGGGTATGATATTCTATTATGGTATTTTGGAATAGTTCTTATCATTATCATGAATTACTTCCATTACATAATGCACGGTACAATTTAGCACCTTGGCCATTGAGCAAAAATGATAAATTTATTCATATTTATTGGCATTTCTGATTACAGTTTTGATTATTTGATGTTGAGATATCTTTTAATATTGTCATTTGGTGGTTGTTCTGTATGACAATATGTTGATAGATTTTCATTTTGTATGATTCTTTGTGGCATTATTTGGTTGACAGGTTATCATAACTGGTGCTTGTAGCTTAATACATTGTTAAACAAAGTGTTTCTCTGTCATTCGGTCAAATAAGGTTTACTGGATGCTGTCTCTATCCTCAGCCCTCCTCTAATGCTGCTTCCTCTGCTTCAGTCTATTAGAGCTCCTTCCAATGATGTGTTGTCTGCCACGTCCTTAGCACACTCATGCTGCCAGCTCTGCCTCACACTGCTTATTTGGGGGTCAAAGGAAACACAGTCCAAGTTAGGATCCTTAAAACATGCTGGGACAAAGTGTGTGTCTTCTAAGTTCTGCATTTTAAGTGCTTGATAACTCACTCACTGTCACTCACTTACACTCCGCCCTATGTGATTATGATTGCATTTCTCTCCAGAGTCGTCATGGCCCCACCATGATGTTCATGCCCAAAACACTTCTGCAAACAACAATTCAATTCAAGCAACAGTAATCATTTCTGAATCCACTTTTGCACTGCAGGGTTGCATAGATCCCATCAGCATAACACCCTTGGCAAAAACCAACTCTGTATACACCTAAAGTCTGTCATGCACTCTTAAAAATAATGGTTCTCTTAACAACACTCTATCTATCTATCTATCTATCTATCTATCTATCTATCTATCTATCTATCTATCTATCTATCTATCTATCTATCTATCTATCTATCTATCTATCTATCTATCTATCTATCTATCTATCTATCTATCTATCTATCTATCTATCTATCTATCTATCTAGTCAGGGTTATTAGACTCACCATTCAGCGTCACAGTTCTGGGGTTAATGTCAGTTTGCCATTGATAGTATGCACCTTGACAGTAACAGTGTGCAACCTTGTACTTACGTCAAGCCATAACCCAAATGTTTCTGTCTCTCAAGTCAGGAGTCTTCTCCTGCACCTCTTAAAGGGTGTACTCTATCACCGTAAAGGTTACCTGTGCAACATTTGCTAACTCCACACTAAAATGCAGGCAAGCCACCTCCTTAATTTCAGCAAGCAAGAGTTTGAGTTGGTGGATCAGCTGTCATCTGCCGCAGATGTACACCTCTTGTGAGCAGGTCTTGTTAAATGAAACCTCCAAGAAGTCCAACATCTTACAGGACTTGCATTATATTTTCCATAAAATTTGTTTGAGTGACTGTTGCCTGTATTTGCTATTAAAATACTTTCACTTGTAACTGACATGAATTATCTGTTTTGTTCATTTTTTTCTGTACATTTATTTTCATTTGCATAAGCAAATGATGTATGTTTATGATTTCAAAGACCAAATTAAAATGAATGAGGACACAAATGGACCAATTAAAATCTGTCATCAAAAGAAGTGTTATGTTTCAGCCTGGGACTCATCTTGGCTTAAGCGTGTTTTTTGTTTATTTTATCTTTTTGTTTTTTCATATCTCTCTATGGGTGGCATGGTGGCGCAGTGGGTAGCGCTGCTGCCTCGCAGTTGGGAGACCTGGGGACCTGGGTTCGCTTCCCGGGTCCTCCCTGCGTGGAGTTTGCATGTTCTCCCTGTGTCTGCGTGGGTTTCCTCCGGGCGCTCCGGTTTCCTCCCACAGTCCAAAGACATGCAGGTTAGGTGGATTGGCGATTCTAAATTGGCCCGGGTGTGTTTGTGTGTGTCCTGCGGTGGGTTGGCACCCTGCCCAGGATTGTTTCCTGCCTTGTGCCCTGTGTTGGCTGGGATTGGCTCCAGCAGATCCCCGTGACCCTGTGTTTGGATTCAGCGGGTTGGAAAATGGTTGGATGGATGGATAGCTCTCTATTATATAAAAAAATCTTGGGATGAGACGAGACATTTTCAGAGAGCTAATTTCACGTCCTGCGAGACTTTGTGCCAAGAGGTTAATTGAAAACCTAAAAGAGATATGAAAGTACTAAAATTTCAAAGACACCACAGTTTGTTCAGGTTTATATTTATGATCACGGAGAAGCGATGCAACATAGAATCGAAAGAGTTAAATTATCAGACGTATTAAAAATTCTACAGCCAATAATGGATGCAAATATATACATCCAAAAGTATTGTACTTTACACGAAATTTATCTGAAAAACACAAAGCAGTTTTCTTGGATTTCTATGTGAATTTGAAAGATCACGCTCGCAAATATAATGATCCAACATGTGACGAATTGTCAGCGATAATAGTTTTGAAAGACGGAAATATCAAAGACAGAGTTGATATTCGTGTTTATCCAAAAGCACAGCACGATTCGTCGTACCCCCAGGTATATTACAATTTTACAACTTTGCATCCTTTCCTGTGTTGTCTGACTTAACTAATATTGTTTTTTTTCTTGCTAAGTTTGTGTTTATGAGTAACAATAGTGTTGTGGTGTGTAGTTGTTTAAGTTCTCATCCTTACCTTTTTTATGTTGAGCCTTTCACCTGATGCCGCCCCCACTAGTATTATGATGTCCAAACTTTAATGCTTTTTTACATAAATTCCTTTGTAGTTCCTATTAATCTGTATAAGGATTATATGGTTTTGAGACCAAAGGGATTCAAATATGAGGTATGATTTTATTTAGTACCTGTTTTGAGAAAGTTCATTGTTTAATCCCATTTTGTCACAATATAATATTTGCTAAATATCTGTTTCTTCATTCTCTATGGGGATCTTGCCCAGAATTCAGGTTGTGCTCATTTGGGACATCAGTTTGGTGACAATACAAAAGTCACCCAGGCATTTCTATGGTATACAAGCTTGACACATAAACCTTGCTTTGCTGTATTAGATGATCTTCAAATCCCTGCTATTGTTTTTGAGTTAGATTTTTCAAATCATGTTTTGTCTTTGATGAAACATCTCCTTAACTGTCAGTTTTGTTCTTTAGCTGATTTTTTGACTTATAATTCTCCATGGCCTCATTTATAATACTTTGTGTGGATTTGATTGTGAAAATATGTACACGCCAAAAAAAAAAAAATAAAATGCGTAAGGCAAAAAACAACCATATTTATAAAACCTGGCATACGCACTTTCAATACAATTAACTGTTTATAAATCCCAATCACCTTTTAAGTATGAGTACATGAACACTCCTCCAGTGCTGCCCTGAAACATTCATATATGGGGCATGCTAATCAACCTCATAAATGTGCAATCAAGATGCTGCAGAACTTCATTGGCTGGTAGAGCAGCTTCCTCCTAAGGCACTGAGATCCCAACACCTGCATTCAAGATTATCTGGTTGTGATCCGCAACTGACAGCGTAAGATCACGCGTAGCATTAAAGAGCCTCTCCTCTGCAATCTGGGGATTCGGAAAAGGCGTACAGCACCAGCGTCTGAGCGAAGAGCCACTCTCACCTGACACATTTAATGACATGATTGCTGTTACAATGATTAATACAAGCCATTTGAAACACTCAAGGTTCCAAGAAGCCATCCAAATTTTATAGCATCATTATGTCTGTCAAAGATAGTTTGCCTCAAAATAAATGACTCACTGGTTGACCTAGGCTGTGTCACACACGTGCGCATGGGAGGCAGCTAAAGGGCTTGAGTGATGGCAGTTCTGAGGCATGCCGGGAGGTGGCAGAGTGCACTGACTCTTTTTCTCCCTTTCCTGTAGACCATCCACGGGAGATTCCACCTGGCTCTCTTGACATCACTTCCGGGACCGAGCCAATGAAAGGAGACTTTACCGGCTCCGGCCCCTGTGATGTCACGTCTGGGCTCAAACCAGTGGTTGAAGAACATGGGCCAGATCCTTTTGACCTCACTTCCTGTCTTTCCCTTTAAAAGCCTGCCCCTTTTCCCTATTCCCTCAGTCTTGTTTTGGACTCGGTTGTAAGCACATCAGTGCTGTATATTTTGAGAAAAGCAACTTTGCAGCCAGGATACCAAATTATATGGGTGGCTGCCCAAACCTTTATGTGATTATGTCTCGTTTTTGTGACAGCTGTTGAGACACAATGTTTGCCAGTCACATTTTGCATGACTTGTGTATGTAGTAGCTGCATAGAATGTAACTACTTATGGTTAACAAAAGCAGCTTTGTTCCCATAAGGTGCCCTTTTTGCAATATGAGTGCAGTAAATTGCTCCAGTTACTATTGCAAATTACTTTTTTTATGTTGGCAAAACATGTTATGTTTTATGTTTGTACACCCACACTTTATCAAAATGGAATATACCGTATTTTTTGCACCATAAGACGCACCTGACCATTAGACGCACCTAGGTTTAGAGGAGGAAAACAAGAAAAAAAATATTCTGAACTAAATGGTGCACTAATATGTTTAATAAAATATAGCAGAATAATATTTCAACCATGTAAATTCAACAGCGGTATTAAGAAACATCATCACTGTCATTAACAAATAAGGAGAGACTTTAAGGTTCAAGCATTCTTCTAGTTTTATGGAAACCCCAAGAACTCCACATCGCTAGTGTCAGAATTTATTAAGCTCAGTTGCTCACAATCACTTTGCAGCACCACGTACCTATCATCACGCGACATAACCTGTCCAAAACCACCAGGGGACAAAGCACGTTTGGACCAATGCTCCCTGAAGTTATATCGCCAGTCTAGTCCCATCTATATTTGTAATGCCACAAAGCCCTTCATCTCGTGTTTTGTTGTGGGTTTCCAGTTTGAAAAATGAGAATGCGGTGCAAGCACAGCCCTCGATTCAAAAAATTGCTCTGCATACCTGTTTGTCTCGTCTGACAGTAGCTGAAAGGCAGCTTCAGGAAAGAACAGCCTGAAGTAGTCCAGCGGCTGGTAATCTATCGAGTCCAGAGTCCAACTCAGTGATAATGCGCTTCGCTCCCTCATGAGATGTAGACGCTATCTTGCCTTTGTTTATATTTGTTTAGATTTCGCAACTCACGCACACGCAAGGATTAGATGCCGAGTCAATGAGTCTAACATTCCTCCAAGCACAGAGGGAATGCCTGTAACGTAACAGTGAGTTTTGTCGCCCTCTAGCCCTGGATGTCGACTTTTGTCAGGTATTACACATCATGGTCTGTGATACAATATTCGCACCATAAGACGCACAGACATTTCCAACCTTCTTTTGGGGAAAAAAAAGTGCGTTTTATGGTGCGAAAAATACGGTAATCCTTGTCAGTCAGCTAATGGCTTCCAGCATAGCACCATGATGAAGTGCAGTTTGGCTGAGATATTCCTGACCTGTCAGCCAGTTCTCTGAGAAGTGACAACTGGTAGCCAATAAAAACTGACAAAAAAATCAAAGTTCTGCAGTGCAAATACATAGCATTGGCCTTTTAAAAAAGGGAACTAAAATACAGTCTGTGCATCATATTCATTGTTTTTGAGGTGTAATATGTTTGTCACATCACACATTATAATAATGGCTCAGCAATAACAATTATTACACATGTGAGTCATCATTTAACTGGTTTGGCTGCATTTCCCTGCTTGATTAAGGGTATCCTCATTTCCCAGTTTGTCTGAAATGGTGCGTACGCACGGGTCAGAGTTGCCGTAAATATACACACGTTGTTTATGTTCTGCTGTCTCTTGTGAGTCACTATAACTGGTATTTAAGTTAAATCATCAGATACAATAACTGCTTTAGCACTGAAATCATTCCTGTTATTTGGTTTGAGCTTTCTGTTTGTGGATTTCTACTTTTTATTTATGATTTTCCCTCTCTCCTTTTGATATTTGCAAATTTAAAAGCCTTAAAAGATATTATTCAGTGTTACAGCACCTAGATGACACATAGTTGATGATTCTTTGTTACTGCCATGTAGACCTTAGGATCTACACGTTATCAGTCAACATGCAACATGCTCTGAGCATTGTTGCATTAGAGACACATTTATAAATTTCACTAACATACACAGGTGACTCTCCACCTTACTAGGAAGTTATTGGCTATTCATGGGAAAGCACAGCAACTTTGACATCCAAAAAAACAATGAGCTCAGATTAACTTCAACTGTTGGTTCATTTTATTGGCAGCTAACATTACTGATTTAGTTAATGCCTGATTGCGATCTGCTGTCACTGGAAGGACAAAATGAAGTTTAGATAAATTCGTAAGTGGAGGTGACACAGGCACATGTTCATTTTTAAAGTATCTAAGTATTCAACTTCATTTTGACCCTGTAGTAGAAATTGTTGTATTTTATATATTACAATTTCTACTACTACTAGTACTAATAGTATTTTATATTATTGTTGTTATTATTAGTACTGGAAGTATTTTATACTGTATATTATTACTTTCAGTAATAGTAGTAGTAGTAGTTTATATATTTTTATTAGCAGTAGTTGTATTGTATATTATTATTATTATTATTAGTTGTAGCAGTAGTACTTTATATGTTAGTAGTAGTAGTAGTAGTAGAAGTAGTGTGTGTGTATATGTGTGTGTATATATACATATATACTGTATATTAGTAGAAGTAGTTGTATTTTATATTATTATTATTATTACTAGTAGTAGTGGTGGCAGTAGTTTTATTTTATAGTTATTATAATTATTATTAGTAGTTATGGTTTATACATTAGTAGTAGTAGTTGTTGTGGTTGTGTTTTATATTATTATTAGTAGTAGTAGTCATATTTTATATTATTGTTATTATTAGTGGTAGTAGTAGTATTTTATAGTTTTTGTTATTACTTTTAGTAGTAGTAGTTATATTTTTTATTATTATTATTATTATTATTATTAGTAGTAGTAGTAGTAATTATATTATTCTTATCAGTAGCAGTAGTAGTAATAGTAGCCATATTTTATATTGTTTGTTATTAGTGGTAGTAGTATTAATATTTTGCAGTTTTTATTATTACTATTAGTAGTAGTAGTTATATTGATATTATTATTAGTAGTAGTAATAGTTAGTAGTATTAGTAGTAGTAGTAAAAGTTATACTTTATATTATTATTATTATTAGGAATGACTGGTAGCTGTATCAAGTATCAAAGAGTAACACCATATTGATACCCTGGACTATTATTACTATTGTTATTATTATTATTATTATTAACTAGGCTTTCATTTATAATGGAAACAAATCATTGCCATTAAATACAATTAAAGACCACATTTATAGACTACCCTCCAGATTGTAGCAACTCTCCCAGTTACAGTTGCATGTGCAGAGCAAAGCTTTTCAAGATTTCAGCTTATCAAGACATACTTGAAGTCATCCACAGCACAAGAACATCTAAGCAGCTTGGCTATCATGAGCATCATCTCACAGATGACTTTGCCTCCATAAAATGTAGATGTGTGCTGTTGTAATAAGCCACAAAGACACTGAAGAAACCCCTAAAACATTCACTTTCAAGTTTCAATTATTTTAAATTTTTAAAGTATTTTTATTTAATTATTTAACCACATTCTTGCATCACACTCATTGTAAAGATGTTTTCTGCTTTCCTGAGGCAGCGAGAGCTGTGCAGTTCATCCAGAGAGAGTAAAGAACAGCCGATGATCTGCTGGGCAGTCTTTACAATCCACTAAGGTGTTCTCCTCTGTGCTGTTGTGCAGCTGGAAAACCACACGCAGAGGCAGTAGCACAGGATACTCTCGATAGAGCAGCGATAGAAGGACACCAGCAGTTTTTGGGGGATGTTATTTTTCCTGAGGACTCTAAGGAAATAAAGTCTCTGCTGAGCCTTCTTCGCCAGCTCAGCTGTGTTCACACCCCAGGACAGGTCTTCCATGATGTGGACTCCCAGGAAGTGGAAGTCTGACACCCTCTCCACACAGTCCCCTCTGATGTAGAGTGGTTTGATGTCCGTTTTCTTTTTCCTTTGTCCACAACAAGCTCCTTGGTCTTACTTGTGTTCAGGAGCAGGTTGTTGTCAGTGCACCATGCTGTCTGCCGCTCCACTTCGTCCCTGTAGGCGGACTCATCCTCCCCAGAGGATGGTGTCATCTGCATATTTGATGATGGTGTTGCTGTGGTGGGCGGGGGCACAATCATGTGTCTAAAGCGTGAAGAGCAGGGGGCTCAGCACACACCCCTGAGGAGAGACAGTGCTGATGCTGATGGCCAAGGAGATGTCAGGGCCCACCCAAACGCTTTGTGTGCAGTCTGTCAGGAAGTCTTATATACAGGTGGAATAAGGGAGTCCCAGGGCTAGCAGCTTGCACACTAATCTGTGAGGGAGGATGGTGTTAAAAGCAGAGCTAAAATCAATAAAGAGGAGACGTGCGTAGCTGCCCTGGTGCTCCAGATGGGACAGGGTAGCATGAAGAGCTGCAGCAACAGCATTCTCAGTAGACCTGTTAGCCCTGTAAGCAAATTGGTGTGCATCAAAGGTGGGAGGGATGAAGGACATGATATGACTCTGGACCAGTCTCTCAAAACACTTCATCAACACAGGGGTGAGCACTACTGGCTGATAGTCATTCAGGCAGGTTATGGGTGATTTTATTGGTAAAGGGAGTAAGATGGAGGATTTCAGACAGGGAGGAACTGAGGCCTGGAACAGTGACAGGTTAAAGATCTTTGTAAAGACCCCAGCCAGCTGCTCTGCACAGCTTCTCAACACATGTCCAGGGACACTATCAGGACCTGCTGCCTTCCTAGGATTGACTGCCTGGAACGAGCGTCTCACCTCGTGTTCCTCCACCGTAAGGGAGGGGGAGATGTTGTTGTGCGTTGCTGCTGCGTGTGTAACAGCTGCCTCTGGTAGTTCCATCTCAAAGCGAGCAAAGAACTAGTTCAGATCCTCTGCCATTGAGGCGTCACCTTCAGCAGTTCCATGGCTGGTCCTGTAGTTGGTGAAGTCCTGGGCTCCCTGCCAAACCTACCTGCTGTTATTACTGTCCAGGTGCTCCTCAATCATTCTCCTGTAGTCCCTCTTAGCCTTTCTGATGCCTCTCTTCAGGTTGGACCATGTCATACTGTAGAGAGCCTTGTCACCACACCTAAAGGCAGGATTCCTTTCCTTTAGCAGCCACTGAACCTCTGTTGTTATCCAGGGCTTCTGGTTTGGATAGACACGGATATGTTTCTCCACTGTGACAGTGTCAATGCAGATTTTTATCACAATACACTGTCGGTGTAGAGTTCCAGGTCTGAACTTTCAAAAATGTCCCAGTTAGTCCTGTTGAAGCAGTCTTGCAGCTGCAGAGAGGCGTCATCCAGAGGCGTGACCACAGGGGGGCTGGGATGGGCACTGCCCGCCCACAGACAAGCCGTATCCCGCCGCGAAATGCTCTGTCTGTCCATTAAAAACTCTGGAGAACAATAACATTTGATTTTCAAAACTGAGTTGCTTTCCAATCGGCCCGTTTGAATTTGGGGCCTATCCGGCAGTGTCTCCTCCACTAGACAGGCACCATGCTGCTCACATTTCACTTTGCCGCACATTTTGCAGCATGTTTTGAACCTGTTGACCGCATTCTTTAATTAAAATCGCGTATACGTTCCGTTGTTCTTTTATTTTCTGGGTGGTAACACCAAAGGCTATGCATAGGTGGCTTATTAAAAAGCAGACATCTTCAACCTCTGTCCCTCCGCAAGCTGCTGGTTCCACGGTTGAGCCCAGCGCCGCTGCTACCAACACGGAGCACAGTGCACCCACGTCGGGAACTGAAACTCCAAAAGATGTAGATAAGCCTACACAATCCTCCAGCTCTGCGCCCGTGTTGGGTACTCCAAACCTCTGCCTTCAACAAAATGTACAGTCCGGTCTGCCTGACTTAAATATGGAAAGCCCATTCCAGCCCATTTTAATTAATTATCCCAAGCGTGCATTTGGAAAGACACTCAGATGTTTTAGTGCAAGATGGTATCAGTCTCGACCATGGCTTGAATATTTTGTTGTCTGTGATGGCAGCTTTTGCTTTGCCTCCCACAAATTTAGTGTTTCCAATTCGGACAGCGAAGACATATTCACCAAACACGGCTACACTAATTGGAAAAAAGCTCTAGAAAAAGACGGTGGTGGCTTCCACAAACACGCGTCTAGTATCCCACACGTCAGAGCCATGTCTGCATCACAACACTCATCATTGGTGTGTCTTCAGCTGCATGCGAAAGCTCTTTCTCTACTTTGAACCGCATTCTCACTCCACTCCGCCGAACAATGCTGCATTCAAGGAAGAGAAATTTAGTCATTCTGGCACATGAGAAAAACATCACAGAAAATCTAGACATGAATGAATTTATTTCAGAATTTGCCAAGAGTAACCACAGACTGGTCCTGTAGATAATATCCAGGTTAAACACTGGAAACTGATGTCCTATAGCCTCCCATGACTACAATAAGCCACGTTTCTGTTCTTGCTCTCGAATATGTTGTATACATTTGACTTTATTGATATTTACCTTGTAGATGTAGTTCTATATTTGTTCACAAGAAATAATAATACAAGTTCCATTGCCTCTGTTAATTTTATTGAACAATAGGTTATTATTTTTGCTTTTATATGTTATATAAAACTATGTTGTTATTATTATTTGACCCCCCTACAAAAATGGGGATGGATGGATAGATGGATATTTTTTGCCCCACCAGACAAGCCAAATGCCCACCCACACATGATGTTCTGGTCACACCTTGGGCGTCATCAGGCCAGGTTGTGATGGATCTTTGTTAGTAAGAGCAGATTTGAGGAGAGGGGTGTATGCAGGAATCATCATCAGTGACATATGGTCCGGCTGGGCCAGGTGTGGAAGCTGTTTAGCTCTGTAACCCAGGTTGATGTTTGAGTAGACATTGTCCAGCGTGTTGGCTCCTCTAGTAGCACACTTTATGTGCTGGTGGAGTTTGGGGAGCACTGCTTTTAAATCCACTTGATTAAAGTCCACTGCGATAATGAACACTGCATCAGGGTAACGGCTCTGTTGGCTGCTAATGCTGCTGTATAAATGTCTCGGAGCCAAGTTAGCATTAGCAGCTGGTGGTATGTAAACAGCGGTGATCATTACCACATTGAACTCCCACGGTAAATAGATAGGTCTACATTTCACAGTCATATACTCCAAGTCAGGGGAGCAATAGCTATCCACTATCACTGTCTCTGCACCAGTTATTATTGATGTACACACACACACCCTCCTCTACTCTTACCGGAGTCTCTAGTCCTGTCATAGCGCTGCGATGTATAGCCTGTTAGCTCAATAGCCGAGTCCGGTATGCATGAATGGAGCCAGGTTTCCATGAACACAAACAAGCTACTGTCCTTGATCATGCGGTCTGATGCAACCTGAAGTCTCAGTTCATCCATTTTGTTGACAATAGATCTGGCGTTAGCGAGGAAAAGGCTTGGAAGCGGAGGTTTGTGAGGCTGTCTCCATAGTCTAGCTAGCGCACATCCTCGCTTCTGCTTTCTCTATCAGCACCGCCTTCGTCGTCGGCCTCTGGGGATGGTAATCCAGGGGAGCTGGGTGTCCTGGCTATATCCACTGGAATGCTGTGCGAGTGAATGAATTCCGCTGTAAAACTCCCCATACAGATAGAACTTTATTTGTCCCCAAGGAGATATGGCTTTTTATAGAAGCTCTTTAAACAAGGAAATGCATGAATGTACAGTGCATCCGGAAAGTTTTCACAGCACATCACTCTTTCCACATTTTGTTATGTTACAGCCTTATTCCAAAATGGATTAAATTCATTTTTTTCCTTAGAATTCTACACACAACACCCCATAATGACAACATGAAAAAAGTTTACTTGAGATTTTTGCAAATTTATTAAATATAAAAAAAACTGAGAAATCCCATGTACATAAGTATTCACAGCCTTTGCTCAATACTTTGTCAATGCACCTTTGGCAGCAATTACTGCCTCAAGTCTTGTTGAATATGATGCCACAAGCTTGGCACACCTATCCTTGGCCAGTTTCGCCCATTCCTCTTTGCAGCACCTCTCAAGCTCCATCAGGTTGGATGGGAAGCGTCGGTGCACAGCCATTTTAAGATCTCTCCAGAGATGTTCAATCGGATTCAAGACTGGGCTGTGGCTGGGCCACTAAAGGACATTCACAGAGTTGTCCTGAAGCCACTCCTTTGATATCTTGGCTGTGTGCTTAGGGTCGTTGTTCTGCTGAAAGATGAAGCGTCGCCCCAGTCTGAGGTCAAGAGCGCTCTGGAGCAGGTTTTCATCCAGGATGTCTCTGTACATTGCTGCAGTCATCTTTCCCTTTATCCTGACTAATCTCCCAGTTCCTGCCACTGAAAAACATCCCCACAGCATGATGCTGCCACCACCATGCTTCACTGTAGGGATGGTATTGGCCTGGTGATGTCGGTGCCTGGTTTCCTCCAAACGTGACGCCTGGCATTCACACCAAAGAGTTCAATCTTTGTCTCATCAGACCAGAGAATTTTCTTTCTCATGGTCCGAGAGTCCTTCAGGTGCCTTTTGGCAAACTGCAGGTGGGCTGCCATGTGCCTTTTACTAAGGAGTGGCTTCCGTCTGGCCACTCTACCATACAGGCCTGATTGGTGGATTGCTGCAGAGATGGTTGTCCTTCTGTAAGGTTCTCCTCTCTCCACAGAGGACCTCTGGAGCTCTGACAGAGTGACCATCGGGTTCTTGGTCACCTCCCTGACTAAGGCCCTTCTGCCCCGATCGCCAGCTCTAGGAAGAGTCCTGGTGGTTTCGAACTTCTTCCACTTACGGATGATGGAGGTCACTATGCTCATTGGGACCTTCAAAGCAGCAGAAATTTTTCTGTAACCTTCCCCAGATTTGTGCCTCGAGACAATCCTGTCTCGGTGGTCTACAGACAATTCCTTTGACTTCATGCTTGGTTTGTTCTCTGACATAAACTGTCAACTGTAGGACCTTATATAGACAGGTGTGTGCCTTTCCAAATCATGTCCAATCATCTGAATTTACCACAGGTTCACTCCAATTAAGTTGCAGAAACATCTCAAGGATGATCAGGGGAAACAGGATGCACCTGAGCTCAATTTTGAGCTTCATGGCAAAGGCTATGAATACTTATGTACATGTGCTTTCTCAATTTTTTTATTTTTAATAAATCTGCAAAAATCTCAAGTAAACTTTTTTCATGTTGTCATTATTCACGTTGTTGTGTGTAGAATTCTGAGGAGAAAAATGAATTTAATCCATTTTGGAATAAGGCTGTAACATAACAAAATGTGGAAAAAGTGATGCGCTGTGAATACTTTCTGGATGCACTGTATATGAATATAGTGTATATACAATGTGAAATAAGCACAGAAACACAAAGAGAAAGAGTTTGGGTTACCACCTTGATAACCCTGTATAGCTGAATTAATGGTGGAGACGAGCAAAGTGTGTGCATCTATACACCAAAAAGACTAAAAAGGAAAAAAATTAAAAAGTATAAAAGAAAGTTCTGACTTGGCTGTCACAGTCCCAGTGAGATATTTTGCAGACGTATTGCTGTTGATATACAGTTAGGTCCATAAATATTTAGACAGAGACAACTTTTTTCTCATTTTGGTTCTGTACATTACCACAATGAATTTTAAATGAAACAACTCAGATGCAGTTGAAGTGCAGACTTTCAGCTTTAATTCAGTGGGGTGAACAAAACGATTGTATAAAAATGTGAGGCAACTAAAGCATTTTTTTAACACAATCCCTTCATTTCAGGGGGTCAAAAGTAATTGGACAAATTAAATAACTGGAAATAAAATGTTCATTTCTAATACTTGGTTGAAAACCCTTTGCAGGCAATGACAGCCTGAAGTCTTGAACTCATGGACATCACCAGATGCTGGGTTTCCTCCTTTTTAATGCTCTGCCAGGCCTTTACTGCAGCGGCTTTCAGTTGCTGTTTGTTTGTGGGCCTTTCTGTCTGAAGTTTAGTCTTCAACAAGTGAAATGCATGCTCAATTGGGTTAAGATCAGGTGACTGACTTGGCCATTCAAGAATTTTCTACTTCTTTGCCTTAATCAACTCCTGGGTTGCTTTGGCTGTATGTTTTGGGTCATTGTCCATCTGTATCATGAAACGCCGCCCAATCAATTTGACTGCATTTAGCTGGATTTGAGCAGACAGTATGTCTCTGAACACCTCAGAATTCATTTGGCTGCTTCTTTCCTGTGTCACATCATCAATAAACACTAGTGTCCCAGTGCCACTGGCAGCCATGCACGCCCAAGCCATCACACTGCCTCCACCGTGTTTTACAGATGATGTGGTATGCTTTGGATAATGAGCTGTTCCACGCCTTCTCCATACTTTTTTCTTGCCATCATTCTGGTAGAGGTTGATCTTGGTTTCATCTGTCCAAAGAATGTTTTTCCAGAACTGTGCTGGCTTTTTTAGATGTTCTTTAGCAAAGTCCAATCTAGCCTTTCTATTCTTGAGGCTTATGAGTGGCTTGCACCTTGCAGTGCACCCTCTGTATTTACTTTCATGCAGTCTTCTCTTTATGGTGGACTTGGATATTGATACACCTACCCCCTGGAGAGTGTTATTCACTTGGTTGGCTGTTGTGAAGGAGTTTCTCTTCACCATGGAAATGATTCTGCGATCATCCACCACTGTTGTCTTCCGTGGACGTCCAGGTCTTTTTGCGTTGCTGAGTTCACCAGTGCTTGCTTTCTTTCTCAGGATGTACCAAACTGCAGATTTTGCCACTCGTAATATTGTAGCAATTTCTCGGATGGGTTTTTTCTGTTTTCGCAGCTTAAGGATGGCTTCTTTCACCTGCATGGAGAGATCCTTTGACCGCATGTTGTCTGTTCACAGCAAAATCTTCCACATGCAAGCACCACAGCTCAAATCAACTCCAGGCCTTTTATCTGCTTAATTGATAATGACATAACGACGGACTTGCCCACACCTGCCCATGAAATAGCCTTTGAGTCAAACGTCCAATTACTTTTGAGCCCCTGAAATGAAGGGGTTGTGTTAAAAAAATGCTTTAGTTGCCTCACATTTTTATACAATCGTTTTGTTCACCCCACTGAATTAAAGCTGAAAGTCTGCACTTCAACTGCATCTGAGTTGTTTCATTTAAAATTCATTGTGGTAATGTACAGAACCAATATTAGAAAAAGTTGTCTCTGTCCAAATATTTATGGACCTAACTGTAAGGGAGCCCCCATAGCATTTCTTGTCACACTTCTACTGAATAATTAATTGGCTGAAAGTCCTCAGTGTTAGTGTGTCAGAGAGAGGATGTGCAACATTGTTCATAATGACACTCAATTTTGTTTCCATTCTCTCCTTCACTATGATCCCCAGGGGGTCCAGTGTGCATCCCATAGCTAAGCCTGCCCTTTTAACTAGCTTGTTAATTCTGTGGGCTTCCCTAGAAGTGATGTTACCGACCCTAGCACACCACAAAGTAACAAATCATACTGGTCATCACAGAGTTATAGCAGATGTGGAAAATGTCACTTCCCACATTAAAGGAGCGCAGTCTCTCAAGAAAAAAGAACCCTTCTTATACAGTTCCTCTGTGTTATGAGACCACTAAAAATTGTCATTAATGTGGACACCCGAGTACTTGTAGGAGTGGACCACCTATACATCCACTCTCTGAATGGTGACCGCACATAGAGGCTCTTTGGTGCAGTGAAAGTCAATAAGCAGTTCCTTGGTTTTGCTGATGTTAAGGCGTAGACAATTCTCTTTGCACCAAAAACAAAGTTCTCCACCTGACTCCTCTCCTCTGTCTCATTCCCTTAATCAAAACATCCATCAGTGCAGAATCATTTGAGAATTTCTGTAAGTGACATCACCTGCTATTATATTTATAGTGTACAGAGTGAAGTGATTAAGAGACAGGACTGTTCCTTGTGATGCTCCAGTGCTGCTCACATCCATTTCAGATACACAGCCCTTGCCCGGCAGTCTAATGTCCAGGACACCACAGGCTTATCCACCTGCATACCTCTGAGTTTAACCCTTAACAGGGATGGCTGGATGATACGGAAGGCACTGGAGAAATATAACAATATAACCCTCACAGTGCTGCCAGCTTTGTCTGACAGTCAAACTGTTGTGGGTCCAGGTGGTCTACCACAAGAGGACTCCTGTAGTCCAGGACCTGTCCCTCAAAGGTCTTCATGTTGTGAGATGTAAATGTCACTGGTCTGTAGTCATTAGGTGAAGAAGCACCTGCCTTCTTTGGAACAGACACAACACAGGATGTTTTCCATAGTTTTGGCACTTTCTGAAGCCTTAGGGACAAAAACTGAACAAGTGACAGAGGACACCACAAAGTTGATCAACATAGGCCTTAAGATCTCAAGGACTGACTCCATCTGGTCCCGCAGATTTTCCTGTTTGTAATTACATTACTGCTTTACAAGAAAGGCAAATGGTGCAAAATGCTTTTCCTTATCTGTTTTACATCAAAGAGTTTATTTATATTGTTTTATTATTACAGTTCTTCCATATAAGAATTTTATTACTTCTTTAATTATCGTACATATTTTTAAGCTGATAACATCACTTCATTTATTTTTCAGGAACAAAGACGACATTTCCAGTCGGGCTACTTCGCTGCCTCAAAGCTGTAACAATTTTACTTCAAAAGTAAAGGAAAATTCCACGTAAAAGCCATGCCACCAGGTATACATAATTATTTAAAATTAATTCAGTATTTGCCAGATGTAAAAGCTGTAAAATTGCATTTATCAAAATTATTCCAGGATACAACAATGGGACAAAGTCCTAGGCCCAAATCCCTGACTGGTTATTCTGTGATGTTTGTAGGCCCTTTTGCATGTTTGCATGAGTTTTCCTGTCACATCCCAGAGACACGTGTGAGTCCAATAGGTACGCCTGTGTGAAGGTGCCCAGTAATGGATTGCCACCCATTACATGAGTTAGAGATAGTGTTTGTGTTTGTTTGATTCCCTCTGGTCCCTTTCTTTATGATGTTCTGTGTTTCCTCCAGTAGTTCATTCGGTTTAGTAATGCGAATTTTGCAATATGCAACTGAATCTGAGAGAGAGCCAGTGTGTTCCGTCCAGTGTTGCTTCTGCATTGTGCTCGTTTTTGATGAGTTCAGAAAGAGGAGAGACAGGGTGAGGCTGTACATTCCCAAATCAGAATAAGTTGGGATGGTATGGAAAATGTAAAGAAAAAAGAGTGCAGTGATTCTTAAATCTACTTTGACTTTTATTTCATTACAGACAGTATGACCCAGAGATATTTCATGTTTTGTCTGGTCAACTTCATTTTTTTGTTAATATACATCCATTCCTGCATTTCAGGCTTGCAACACATTTCAGCAAAAGTTGGGATGGGGGCAAAGTAGGGTCAGCAATGAGGTCAAATAATTAAATAATGATGTGATTTCAAACAGGTGATTGTAATCATGATTTTGGTACAAAAGGCTTAGCCTTTGAGGGGCATAGATAGATAGATAGATAGATAGATAGATAGATAGATAGATAGATAGATAGATAGATAGATAGATAGATAGATAGATACTTTATTAATCCCAAGGGGAAATTCACAAACTCCAGCAGCAGCATACTGATAAAGAACAATATTAAATTAAAGAGTGATAACAATGCCGATAACAATGCAGGTATACAGACAGAAAATAACTTGGTATAATTTTAACGTTTACCCCCCCGGGTGGAATTGAAGAGTCGCATAGTGTGGGGGAGGAACGATCTCCTCAGTCTGTCAGTGGAGCAGGATAGTAACAGCAGTCTGTCACTGAAGCTGCTCCTCTGTCTGGAGATGATACTGTTTAGTGGATGCAGTGGATTCTCCATGACTGACAGGAGCCTGCTCAGCGTCTGTCACTCCGCCACAGATGTCAAACTGTCCAGCTCTGTGCCTACAATAGAGCCTGCCTTCCTCACCAGTTTGTCCAGGCATGAGGGCAGAGGATCTCCAGTTTGCAAAGAAATGCTTGAGGAAATTATTGAAATGTTGAAAAGAATTATTGGAGGGGATTTGAATATTTCTCCCTCTGTGGTGCATAATATCATTAAACGATTCAAGGAATCTGTTGGAATTTCAGCGCCTAAAGGGCAAAGGCACAGCCTAAGTTACACCTGTGATCTCCGATTCCTCAGACTGTACTACAGTCCTGGAAGGCCCCAGTGGCTGCAGGTTTTCATTCTAACCCTTTTCTTAATTAGTGCAATGTTTCTGCTGCTAATTAACTTCTTTTGAATTAATTTTTTTGTTCCCCTGAATTTCTTCATCGTTCCTCTGAATTGTTTCATTTCTTTCCTTAAATGTCACCCAAACAGAAATTAAATATGAAGTGGGGGAGCCAACAGAAGACCAACTAAGTCAGGGCCTCAAACTCCAACCAATTTCACTCCAAACAGTTTCTGGATAAGATTTGGATAAGATAACTGTCCAACAAAGTCTTGTTGAAGTTTGTAATGAGTTTTGTTTACATCTCTCAGAATGACAGACAACCTGTCTACAGATCCACATTGCTTTGAAAAACTCATTACAAACTTCAAAAGACTTTGTTGGACAGTTATCTTATCCAGAGATCTTGACAATACATTGTTCTTTTCTCTCTTGTTAAATTAACCCTAGCCTGAATGAATCTATTAATTTTTTACATACAAAATTTCTCATTTAAATATTTACCAATGTTGTTTCTTGTCCTAGAGTGTGTATATAAACACTGGGAACTCCAGTCTCTGTATTACATCTTGCCTGAAGAAGGGGCCGGAGTTGCCTTGAAAGCTTGCATATTGTAATCTTTTTAGTTAGCCAATAAAAGGTGTCATTTTGCTTGGCTTTTCTTTACAAATATAAAAATGTAACATATTTGCACTGATGTTTACTCATTTTCAGTTCATGCAGAACCCTGTAGCAGTGAAGAAAGCTCATTTTGCTTGAACGGTGGTATTTGTTATAGAATACCATCAGCGTCATCCCCCTCGTGTGTGTAAGTAACATTTTTCCTATTTCTTCACCATATCGATGTAGAAGATAGGCTTAATTTCCTGTACATCATTATACATTATAATTGAATTAAATATAATTGCAGAAGTTATTTAAAGTCAGTAAGAAATAGTGAAAGACAGGGAAATGGTCAGAAAGCTCAAATGTTATTATACATTCATGCATTGGCAGAACAATAGTTACCACTTAATCAGGACTTAAAATTAGTGTTACGGTAAGTAAACAATGCAGATGTGTTTAATAGAAGCCAATTTCTGTCCATCTGGCAGTTACACCTTGTTGTTGGCCGTATTCAGCATTAATGTTTGTGATGTGCCAGCTGTTGGAATGTGTTTTGTTATGAATTCCCTGGATTTACAGCCTAAGATGATGGATGGATGGAGTACAAAAATAAATTGCATTAATCATTCTAAGGGCTTGCTTATACTTCATGCTCAGAGGCGTATGCGCACGCATTATGGCTGCCACGCGTTTCCAGCGTTCATTTGACCCGTCCTCTGAGCACGTCCTCAGAAATTAACATGACGGGTGTGCGAGTTGCAGTACCAGCAAAAAGTCGGGGTGGGGGGTAAGGCATGTCAGAGTCTCTGTTTACTATCTACATGTGACAGAAAGCCACTTTGGAGATCCTACAGGATCGATGTGCCTGCTTCGATGTTTGATGAATGGTTCGATGTGGTGAAGCAAAATGCCGACATACAAATACATTCGTGGTGCTTTTATATTCAAGCGTCGCATATTCCTGATCGTAATGACACGATACATTTTAAAAGTCTCACATATCATGTTCTGTGCTGTCTTTTTTTTTTTTTTTTTTGCACTTTCACAACTGCATCAGAAAGCACAGCAGCGTATTTGAGCCACAGAGAAAAAAATTAAGGACATGGTGAAAAGGTGTATTTTGTGATTAAAGTGGAAATTTTGGCTTTAATCTCGAAATGGCCATGTTAACCTCGTAGTTTACTTTATCATTAAAGTAGACTGTCGTAAATGTCATCTTAAAACCGACCCAGTTGTTAATCGTTACATGCTGCTGGGGCTACCTCCTAACCTGACAGCAGCAATCGCCACACAGACCACATTAAATGTATGATATTCCAGCTTGCTGCACAATTAGAATGCTTAGATTTATACTTGATATCACTTTTATGATGAAATGCATTAAAGTATTTATGTTACATTTTACAAATAAGTCATTAACGTCCTTTAAATAATGAATACTGATATTAATTACACACATGGGGGTGACACGGTGGCAGAGCGGTAGCACTGCTGTCTCGCAGGGAGTCACGTCGCTGGAGTTCCCTACGTGGAATTTGCACGTTTTCCTGTATGGTTTCCTTCCAAAGACATGAAGGTTTGGGGATTTGGTGACGCTAAAATGATACTAGTGTGTGTGTGCTTGTGTTTACCTTGCAATGAGCAGATACCCTGTCCAGGGATTTTGTTTCTGTCTCACGTCTGATGCTTGCTGGAATGGGTGCATCCCTGGATTGACGTATGTAATCATTAAACATCCTTTTCAGAGATATTGTGGCTAGGTGTCCTCAGAATGTAATGGGTGTTTCAGGCAATTCACAACACAGCGAAGCCGAACCTGTTCTCAATGTGATGATGTCTCGCACTGCCACCTGGTGGAATCTTCCAGAGTTACGTAAAGTACGCATGCAAGTATAAACAGTACAACGCTTGTGTAACGGTAGCGTCTGCTGGAGTACGTGTCGTGTCACGTGAAGTATAAACCTGGCTTAACAAACAGTCCATCAAAAACATTACTGCTGGTGTTGAGGATCCTTTAGCAGATATTGTATAATTATAATTATTATTATATTATAATATAAAGGCAACAGAAAAACTGACTCGATAAATTAATAAAGCAAAATTTAAAGAAAAAATATGAAATAAAAAACATTAATAATGGAGAGAGTACTAATTTCAATTGAGTCCATTAAAAATTCTGGTGATCTGCACTCGTTAGAGTAGCCTGTCATTTTTTTCGATTTATCATTTACTTTTTTTACGCTATAGTGTTAGTTGTATGCACCATCTGTTGGAATGGAAAATGCTAAGCATTTTATGTTTACAGCCAACAAACACCTTGGAAAGGGTATGACGCCCCCGAGTGAGCGTCTCATGAGTAACATCGTATGCATTGTAGATTGCAGTTGCAGTCTGTTAATTTCTTGGGTGATGTAATCAGGTCAACATTGACTACAGTCTCAGAGGAGTGTACCTAAAATCTTGTGGAATCCATTTAAAAGGAGGCCCTACCCAGTATTAGTATAGTGGTGCTAAGAATTTTCCTAGTGAATGTACTGTATATCGATTTTTTTATTGGAATTTTGTTTTTACAATAATTTATTTCACACATTTGTACTGCAGTTGCAATGAAGACTTCAAAGGAACACGTTGTGAAGAGTTTCAGCTCCCCATCAAAACCGCCTCAGAAAATGACAGAGGATTGATTGCCGCAGTAGTTATTATTTCAGTCCTGATTGCTTTAGTATTAATTGCGGTCATCTACTGTGCACACAGGTAAGGCTCAGCGATGAATAAACTTTAATAAACACACACTAACACAGTTTATTCAACATAATTACTACACTTGAAAGCCAACACCCCATTCGCTTTCTGCTTCAATGTTATCCTTTTCGCCATCTGTATGTGGTAAGTGAGAGATCTGTTATTTTGCTTTTACTGTTGTCCCTGCATTTGTTTGTTTCTGTGAATTTGAATACAGGGCTTGGATTAATCCTATACCTCGATTCATTTTTTTGAGACAGAAGAAGGAATTAAGTGTTTTTGTGCTTAAGAGAAAAAGTAAACGTACTGAATCAGTCAATAACTGGTTTCTGACAGTGTGGGGCTTGCACTTGATCCTTGTGGCTGCAGGGAGTTTTATGAAATGCTCCATTTTCTTCCCATATACCCAACATGTGCAAGCTACTTGAATCAGTGTCATTAAAATGGTTAAGTGTGGGCAAATGTGAATATGTAGATTGTTAACCTGTTTAGTCTTGAGCGGAGGCAATTGCGTGGGGTCTTCTAAATTTCCAAAGGCTTTGATAAGGTAGATAAGGTCAACATACTTCAAGAAAGACACAGAATATGCAGCTAAATGACAACTCACTCTTACAATAATTCATATCACTAGGCCTTTATAATAATGTGCGTTGATGTGACAAACATATTAAAACTCAAAAGTGATGAATTGAATCTATTTTTGTTGCCTTTTAGGAAGGTCAAGGACTGAACAACTCTTTTCTTTATGTCGGCCTCCTGTTGTCACTACTAAGGATTACATCGAAACCAATGTAATAATAATAACAACGATAATTCTTTACATTTATATAGTGCTTTTCTCACTACTCAAAGTACTTTACATAAACAGAGGGGAACCACTTCAGTCACCACCAATGTGTAGCACCCACCCGGATAATGCAACATTAGATAGATAGATAGATAGATAGATAGATAGATAGATAGATAGATAGATAGATAGATAGATAGATAGATAGATAGATAGATACTTTATTAGCCATTATTGCGCCAGTATGCTCACCACACATTAGCTATTAGGTGGCATAAGGGTGAAAGAGATAGCCAGTTAGAGACAGGGGTGATAACAGTGCCAGAATGGATGAAGCCATGATGAGCAATTTATCCAGGTTATTAGGATACACTCTACTGTTTTTGATAGATGCCCAGTGATCTTTAAAGACCACAGAGAGTCAGGACCTTGGTTTTGTATCTCACCCACAGGACGGCACCGTATTTACAACACAGTGTCCCTGTCACTTCACTGGGGCATCAAGATTCACACACAGACCACAGCGTAAGTGCCCCCTGCTGGCCTCACCAACACCTCTTCCAGCAGTCACAACAGCTTTTCCTGGATGGTCTCCCATTCAAGTGCTGCCTGGTCCTGAAAATACTTAGCTGCAGGTGGATGACCTGTTCTGAAGTGCATGTGGTATGGTTGCTGATGCCAATCCCATGTTGTAAGTAACTGCATGAAGTAAAACACAGATGTGATTCGCAGAAATCTCACGTCCTACAGCCTATTTATGGTTTAACACAACATGGCTGGTTTAGCTCTGTTTGAAGACTATGCAGATAGCCAGGGAATTTTTTTGCCCATCATGGGCTGGCACGGTGGCGCAGTGGTAGCGCTGTTGCCTAGCAGTAAAGAGACCTGGGTTTGCTTCCCGGGTCCTCGCTGCATGGAGTTTGCATGTTCTCCCTGTGTCTGTGTGGGTTTCCTGCGGGTGCTCCGGTTTCCTTCCACAGTCCAAAGACATGCAGGACAGGTGCAATGGCGATTCTAAATTGTCCCTAGTGTGTGCTTGGTGTGTGGGTGTGTGTGTCCTGCGGTGGGCTGGCGCCCTGCCCGGGGTTTGTTCCTGCCTTGCACCCTGTGTTGGCTGGGTTTGGCTCCTGCAGACCCCTGTGTTAGTATACAGTGGGTTGGATGGATGGATGGATGGATGATGACCGATTTATGAGCTGATTTAGCCTTCCAAGACCCATTCCCCTCAAACTGTATGCTGAATTGGACCTGGCTTTAGCAAGACAACCTGACTGTTACCTGTTCATATCCAGGTTTGTAACAATTGTTGCCTGTCTGGAAAGAGACTCATACCAGAGGAAACTAGCCAACAGGTCAAGTGCATCTCAGCCATGCTTCAGCTCCATCACGCTCATTGTGTTGGAAATCATAAACACGCAGCACACAGCACTTTGCATCAGTGTCCGGTTTTATTATGTAATTGCAGCAATTGACTGGACTCATCTCTCTATTATAAAAGTAAATCTTGAGACGAGACTATTGTCAAGAGATTATTTCAAGTCCTGACCTCCTGTCAACCATTTTACCACACCCACAGTCCTCTCACCTCTCATTGGTGTGAATGCTTTTGTCAGGCACAGTTTCTGTGCTCTCAGCTCTTATAAATTTTTATGTGTTCCTCACTGTAAGTTCCCAATAAAAGAAGACTTATTATGTCCAAATCTTATTGAAGAATTTCACCCTGAACTGTTATCAACAGAAGAAATGAGTACACGGGCAATCCTAGCACCGAGAAATGATGAAGTTAAACGAATTACCGTGAAAATTGTCGATCGGCTACATGATTTTTAGTTAAATGCATATCAATAGACTATGCTGAAATAGTTGGTGGTGATGTTGCAGAAGATGAAAACATCAACTTACAATATCCTGTAGAATATCAATAAACCGTTAAAACGTCTGGTTTTCCGCCAGCTGAATTACTGTTGAAAGAAGGATGTATCGTAATGCTATTGCGTAATTTATGTCTGAGTGATGGGCTGTGCAATGGGATGAGATTAGTTGTATTCAAAATTGGTCGAACAATTCTGACATGTCTGCGGTGGGCCGGCGCCCTGCCTGGGGTTTGTTTCCTGCCTTGCCCCCTGTGTTGGCTGGGATTGGCTCCAGCAGACCCCTGTGACCCTGTAGTTAGGATATAGCGGGTTGGAAAATGGATGGATTCTGACATGTAAAATTTTAACAGGTGACAAGAAAGTTAATGTAGTACATTTTCCGCGGATAACATTAGAAAGCTAAGGAGATCTTGATATGCCATTCGTATTAAAACGTCTAGTTTCCCGTTAGAATAGCTTTTGCTATGACAATTAACAAATCACAAACATTTGAAAAAGTCGGTTTATTTATTAGAGAGAAAGAAACAATACCTGCGGTGGGTTGGCACCCTGCCCAGGATTGGTTCCCTGCCTTGTGCCCTGTGTTGGCTGGGATTGGCTCCAGCAGACCCCTGTGACCCTGTAGTTAGGATATAGTGGGTTGGAAAATGGATGGATTCTAACATGTAAAATTTTAACAGGTGACAAGAAAGTTAATGTAGTACATTTTCCGCGGATAACATTAGAAACCTAAGGAGATCTTGATATGCCATTCGTATTAAAACGTCTAGTTTCCCGTTAGAATAGCTTTTGCTATGACAATTAACAAATCACAAACATTTGAAAAAGTCGGTTTATTTATTAGAGAGAAAGAAACAATATTCACTCATGGGCAGTTATATGTTGCATTGTCACGATGTAACTCCAAACACGGAATCAAAATTCAATGCGATATTGACAAAGTTAATTCAAAAAATTGTTTTTACTGAAGTTTTGCAGTAAAAGGGTAAGTTTAAAAAGTATTTGTTAATTTCAAAGCAAAACAGAACAAAAACGTATAACACAATGAATACCTCTAACGCAGCATGAAACATCATTTTCTTTCAATTTATTATGTTTTACTCTTTTCTACTATGGTTAATTACTTGCTGTGATGTAAAATAATTAGGTCTATTATGCATATGCAACAATTACCGTGAAAATAACAATCTGTTTAAATTGTACATCCACTTCCCCAAATGCAAGTGCCATAGATGCGAAGTGGCTAGCGTGTAGCACCCACCCGGGGATTGGCGAGCGAAGTGAGCAGGGGGCAGAGCCCCCTAGTATTGCAAAAAGAGCACCTAGCGAGAGTGACGCTGCTTTTGCTAACAGTAAGAAGGTTCTTTCCATTAACATACAAGTCATCTGTGATGCCAAGGTGAGACAGGCTAATGTTGTGATTCAGTGGCCTGGGTCAACTCATGATTCATTGATTTTGAGGTAAAGTAGCACTGGCAGATGCAGACGATTTGCTGCTGGTACTGTATATGTTGGCTGGCTGGTGAGTAACATGACTGACTGAAAATGGAATGATTCTCAAAACTGCTCAGGATCTTTTTTCCCCCCCCAAGATATCTTGAAATACATTTCATATCTGTAAACGTTATTTTGGCTTGCCATAGGTTTTGCATCTTCAGCTGTTTCTAAATATTGATTTTTGTCTTATGCCTTTTCAGATACATTTGCCTGTTGTTGATTTCTTGTGTTTTATGTTAAATTTGGTTTAAATCTGCTAGCTTAAAGTTTTTGTGGTATAGTTTATATGGTGCTTGAACTTGCACATCTCATTATTTTGGAGTAGTCGTTGTCATGAGTCACGTCTATTGCTTAGTTCAACACAATTTAGCACTTTTTTGACTGAACAAAAATTGAAAATTTATGTCCATTCATGTGCAGTGTTGAATATTTAATGAGTTATCTTTTAATTGTGCCCTTTGTTGTTTGTATTGTATGACGATATGTTCATCTTATGCCATTATTCGTGTAACATTTTATCATCACTGGTGCTCATAGACTAATTCTGTCATTATATATATATAAATTCTTCTTGATTTCTAAAAAAATATTTGACCTTGTTTTAGGGGATTATAAATCAGAAAATCTCATGGTTTAATATGTTTTGGTGCTTGATACATTTTTAACAATGTTGAAAATAAGTATCTTTTTTCCCCACTGCCATTTTGAGGGGTATTGGTGGATGGTTGCCTTGCCATTACTAGCCGAAGTTAACCAGAAGAGTGTGCCGTATAACGTTTCCAGTCAAGATTATAAAGGTCGTATCATGCACTTTCTGGTTGTCTTTGATTGGATTAATTCCAAACCTTAAAACATTAAATCCTTTGTTTCTATGAAATATTTCTGGTAAACAAACTCTAGCTCTGCTTTTTGACTGCGATTTAAGATTCGCGTTTCGGCTCTGGTTACGTTGTGTGTTTATTAATTTTTGAATTCCTGCCCTCCCTATTAAGCCCTGATTTTTGTTACTTGTTTTGAGTCTTTCTGTTTTTCTTTGACTTAGTAGTTATGACAAACTGGTTGTTCTCATCTTCCAAATCTTTTTTTAATTTGGCTGATGTCCCGTGCTTAAATACAGTGCATCTGGAAAGTATTCACAGCGCATCACTTTTTCCACATTTTCTTATTTACAGCCTTATTCCAAAATGGATTAAATTCATTTTTTTCCTCAGAATTCTACACACAACACCCCATAATGACAACGTGAAAAAAGTTTACTTGAGATTTTTGGAAATTTATTAAAAATAAAAAATTTGATAAAGCCATGTACATAAGTATTCACAGCCCTTTGCCATGAAGCTCAAAATTGAGCTCAGGTGCATCCTGTTTCCCCTGATCATCCTTGAGATGTTTCTGCAGCTTAATTGGAGTCCACCTGTGGTAAATTCAGTTGATTGGACATGATTTGGAAAGGCACACACCTGTCTATATAAGGTCCCACAGTTGACAGTTCATGTCAGAGCACAAACCAAGCATGAAGTCAAAGGAATTGTCTGTAGACCACAGAGACAGGATTGTCTCGAGGCACAAATCTGGGGAAGGTTACAGAAAAATTTCTGCTGCTTTGAAGGTCCCAATGAGCACAGTGGCCTCCATCATCCATAAGTGGAAGAAGTTCGAAACCACCAGGACTCTTCCTAGAGCTGGCCGGCCATCTAAACTGAGCGATTGGGGTTGAAGGGCCTTAGTCAGGGAGGTGACCAAGAACGTGATGGTCACTCTGTCAGAGCTCCAGAGGTCCTCTGTGGAGAGAAGAGAACCTTCCAGAAGGACAACCATCTCTGCAGCAATCCACCAATCAGGCCTGTATGGTAGAGTGGCCAGACAGAAGCCACTCCTTAGTAAAAGGCACATGGCAGCCCGCCTGGAGTTTGCCAAAAGGCACCTGAAGGACTCTCAGACCATGAGAAAGAAAATTCTCTGATCTGATGAGACAAAGATTGAACTCTTTGGTGTGAATGCCAGGCGTCACGTTTGGAGGAAACCAGGCACCGACATCACCAGGCCAATACCATCCCTACAGTGAAGCATGGTGGTGGCAGCATCATGCTGTGGGGATGTTTTTCAGTGGCAGGGACTGGGAGACTAGTCAGGATAAAGGGAAAGATGAATGCAGCAATGTACAGAGACATCCTGGATGAAAACCTGCTCCAGAGTGCTCTTGACCTCAGACTGGGTCGACGGTTCATCTTTCAGCAGGACAATGACCCTAAGCACACAGCCAAGATATCAAAGGAGTGGCTTCAGGACAACTCTGTGAATGTCCTTCATTGGCCCAGCCAGAGCCCAGACTTGAATCCGATCGAACATCTCTGGAGAGATCTTAAAATGGCTGTGCACCGACGCTTCCCATCCAACCTGATGGAGCTTGAGAGGTGCTGCAAAGAGGAATGGGCAAAACTGGCCAAGGATGGGTGTGCCAAGCTTGTGGCATCATATTCAAAAAGACTTGAGGCTGTAATTGCTGCCAAAGGTGCATCGACAAAGTATTGAGCAAAGGCTGTGAATACTTATGTACATGTGATTTCTCAGTTTTTTTATTTTTAATAAATTTGCAAAAACCTCAAGTAAACTGTTTTCACGTTGTCATTATGGGGTGTTGTGTGTAGAATTCTGAGGAAAAAAATGAATTTAATCCATTTTGGAATAAGGCTGTAACATAACAAAATGTGGAAAAAGTGATGCGCTGTGAATACTTTCTGGATGCACTGTATATTGTAAAAAATAGTGTGTCTCCCTCACTCCTTCACATGAGGTTTACTCCCTCCTCTGAGTGCAGATGGTGGTGTCAATGGCCTCAAGGAAGCGGTTTGAGGTGGAGTGACACTCACACAATTCCACCAGCCAATCCAAGCTGATATCCTACACGAGACTTGCCTGCAGCCACGTACCCAGGGAAGTGAATTTAAGCAGAGGCGGGGGTCTTTGTGTGCTCCAGATGTGCCTGATCTCTATCCTCTCTATGTCATTGACACTCACACAGACCCTCCACAAGGCTTCTCAGGGTGGCTCTGCCCCTTCTGACGCCACCTCTCTCTCCCAGTCCCATGTGGCTCCACCATGTGGCATTTAACTTCTTACTCAAGCATTGCAATATTGTTGTGTGTGTGAGGTATAAAAAAAACACTTCTTAATTTGAAGGACAGCTGGTCACCAATGCGTACTGACTTGGATAGATAGATACTTTATTAATCCCAAGGGGAAATTCACATACTCCAGCAGCACCTTACTGATACAAAAAAACAATATTAAATTAAAGATTGATAATAATGCCCCCGTGACCCTGTGTTCGGATTCAGCGGGTTGGAAAATGGACGGATAATAATGCAGGTAAAAACAGACAATAACTTTGTATGATGTTAACGTTTACCCCCCCCCCCCCCGGGTGGAATTGAAGAGTCGCATAGTTTGGGGGAGGAACGATCTTCTCAGTGTGTCAGTGGAGCTGGACAGTGACAGCAGTCTGTCACTGAAGCTGCTCATCTGTCTAGAGATGATCCTGTTTAGTGGATGCAGTGGATTTTCCATAATTGATAGGAGCCTGCTGAGCGCCCGTTGCTCTGCCACAGATGTCAAACTGTCCAGCTCCATGCCAACAATAGAGCCTGCCTTCCTCACCAGTATGTCCAGGTGTGAGGCGTTTTTCTTTTTAATGCTGCCTCCCCAGCACACCACTGTGTAGAAGAGGGCGCTCGCCACAACCGTCTGATAGAACATGTGCAGCATCTTATTGCAGATGTTGAAGGACGCCAGCCTTCTAAGGAAGTATAACCGGCACTGTCCTTTCTTGCACAGAGCGTCAGTACTGGCAGTCCAGTCTAATTTATCATCCAGCTGCACTCCCAGGTATTTATAGGTCTGCACCATCTGCACACAGTCACCTCTGATGATCACGGGGTCCATGAGGGGTCTGGGCCTCATAAAATCCGCCACCAGCTCCTTGGTTTTGCTGGTGTTCAGGTGTAGGTGGTTTGAGTCGCACCATTTAACAAAGTCATTGATTAGGTTCCTATACTCCTCCTCCTGGCCACTCCTGATGCAGCCCACGATAGCAGTGTCATCAGCGAACTTTTGCATGTGGCAGGACTCCGAGTTGTGTTGGAAGTCCAATGTATATAGGCTGAACAGGACCGGAGAAAGTACAGTCCCTTGTGGCGCTCCTGTGTTGCTGACCACAATGTCTGACGTGCAGTTCCCAAGACGCACATACTGAGGTCTGTCTTTAAGATAGCCCACGATCCATGCCACCAGGTATGAATCTACTCCCATCTCTGTCAGCTTGTCCCAAAGGAGCAGAGGTTGGATTGTGTTGAAGGCGCTAGAGAAGTCTAGAAACATAATTCTTACAGCACCACTGCCTCTGTCCAAGTGAGAGAGGGATCGATGTAGCATATAGATGATGGCATCCTCCGCTCCCACCTTCTCCTGATATGCAAACTGCAGAGGGTTGAGGGCGTGTTGAACCTGTGGCCTCAGGTGGTGAAGCAGCAGCCTTTCCATGGTCTTCATCACATGTGATGTCAGAGCAATAGGCCGGAAGTCATTTAGCTCACTAGGATGTGATACCTTTGGGACTGGGGTGATGCAAGATGTTTTCCAAAGCCTCGGGACTCTCCCCTGTTCCAGGCTCAGGTTGAAGATGCGCTGTAGAGGACCCCCCAGCTCCGACACACAGACCTTCAGCAGTCGTGGCGATATTCCATCTGGGCCCGCTGCTTTGCTGGCACGAAGTCTCCTCAGCTCTCTGCTCACTTGCGCTGTTGTAATTGTGGGTGGGGATGTCTCTCCTATGCTGGTATCAGCAGAAGGATGTGTGGAGGGTGCAGTACTCCGAGGTGAGAGTGAGAGTGGGTTAGGGTGGTCAAACCTGTTAAAGAAGTTGTTGATTTGGTTTGCTCTCTTCATGTCTCTCTCGATGGTGGTACCCCGCTTCGAGCTGCAGCCAGTGATGATCTTCATGCCATCCCACACTTCCTTCATGCTGTTATTCTGCAACTTCTGCTCCAGCTTTCTCCTGTACTGCTCCTTTGCCGCCCTGAGCTGGACTCGGAGTTCCTTCTGCACACGCTTGAGCTCATGCTGATCACCGTCTTTAAAAGCCCTTTTCTTCTGGTTCAAAAGGCTCTTGATGTCACTTGTAATCCATGGCTTGTTGTTAGCATAGCAGCGTACAGTTCTTACTGGAACTACAATGTCCATACAGAAGTTGATGTAGTCAGTAGTGCAGTCATCACCCACCTGGTGTTTTAATGTCTATGTCTATCTATATTATACACACTTGCTTTGTTATAGGTATTCTAATCGGGTTTTATTATTATTATTTTTTTTATGCGTTTCTACTCGGGGTTATTTTTTGTCTTATTTGTCAACAACTTCCTCAATGTTCTCACTATGTGATCCCTGCAGGATATCCCAGTCCGTAGTTCCAAAACATTCTCTTAGAGTATTCTCAGCCTCCGGGGTCCATTTCCTGAATGATCCTGTGGTTGTAGGTAGGACCCTCACTTTTGGTTTGTAGTGAGGCTGAAGCAGAACCAGGTTATGATCTGCTTTCCCAAGCGCAGGCAGCGGGGTGGCGCTGTATGCGTCTTTAACGTTTGCATACAGTAAATCAATAGTCGTATTTCCCCGGGTGTTACAATCCACATACTGGGAGAAGGCAGGTAATGTTTTGTCCAGCGTCACATGGTTAAAGTCTCCAGCGATTAGCACAAGCGCCTCAGGGTGCTGAGTTTGTAACTTAGCAACAGCAGAATGGATGATGTCACCCGCTATCTCCAAGTCCGCCCGAGGAGGGATGTAAACAATAACAACAATGACGTGTCCAAACTCTCTGGGCAAGTAATAGGGACGCAAACTTACGACCAACAGTTCGATGTCCCTGCAGCAAGTGGAGATTTTGACATTAACATGTCCAGAGTTACACCACCGTGTATTAACATAGAGAGCGAGTCCTCCTCCTTTGTGCTTCCCACATGTACTTGCATCTCTGTCCGCTCTAACGGTGCTAAACCCGGGTAGCTCCACGTTAGCATCTGGGATGGTGGTAGTTAGCCACGTTTCGCAAAAACACAACAAACTGCATTCTCTGTAGGTTCTGACATTTTTCACCAGTGCAGCCAGTTCGTCAATCTTATTTGAGTTTGAGTTCACATTCCCCAGAATCACAGAAGGCACCGAAGGCTTAAAACGCCACTTTCTCGCAAGCCACTTCATTTTTCTGAAGCCTTCTTAACTCGTCGGGTAAATAGGGAACCACTCCGGCACTGGTTCTCAGCGCTCGAAGTTGAGTACTTGAATAGACGAGTCTCGGCGTGTAAAAATCCATGCCCACATTGTAAAAGTAAGTGTTTCCAGGGAACAAATCCACATAAAATAAAGTGATAGGAGTGATCAATAAATAAAAATAGAAAAATAAAAGTAGAAAAAGTACACATACACATACAGTCATGCACAGAGCTGCTGAAAAGGCTGCCACTCTCGGCGGCGCCTGAACTAACTAACGATGTGTTATTGATAGTAAGCCGAGCTGAATAGGGTTAGTCATTAAATAGATTGATGAGCAGGATGACAAGGAAGTACGTCTTAGACTGGTCCAGCTGGAGATGGTGCTCCTTCATCCAGGTTGCAGTATCAGTAAGGCATGCAGAGATTCTGGATGACACTGTGTGGTACTACAGATGGAACAACAGGTGCAGCTTTATATTATCGGCATGGTACTGATATGAGAGAGTATGAGACTGGATGACAGGGCCCAGTGAGGTGGTGTATAGAGAGGAGAGGACCCATCACCAGGCCTTGCCTGAAGCACTCTTGACATCTCTCTTTGCCAGTACATATAGTAGGATTTGCCCAATAGACTGGACTCAAATCACCTGAGGGCAGTCCAGTGATGCCAAGGTCAGAGAAGCTGGCCTGGTGGACCTGACGGTTGACTGTGTTGAAGCTGATGGAGAGACCAAAAAGGGATAGGACAGAAGACATGCTGGTAGCTCTAACCAGCTGTAACCTGTTGACAACAGGGAGTAGAGCTGTCTCAGTACAGTGGCCTCTCTTCAGGATTGACAGATTAGGATCAAGCAGTTTGTTCTTTAGAAGAGAGGAAGAGATTTGGTTAGAGATAGCAGGTTCAAGTGTTTTGAATAGAAAGGAGAGGAGAGAGGCTGATGTGTAATTATCTACTTGAGATGGGTCAAGAGTTGGCATTTTGAGAAAGAGGAGTTTTTAGTGCCCGTTTGAACACAGTAGGAATGGTGCCTGTGTGACTGAGGTGTTGATGATGTGTGTGACTGCAGAAATGAGTGAGAGACGGAGAGCTTGGAGAAGATGTGAGAGTATGGGGTCAAATGCACAGGTAGGGGGGGAGGAGACCAATTGGAGAGTGTTGTGCTGCATTCAGGAGGGAGCAGACTGGCTGGCAGGGGCGATTAAAAAAAAAAACTCTTAAAAAACTCTTTAGCGTTATGTTTATGCCTGGAAAAAAATAAGCCGAAAATGCTGAATTTTTTTCAACAAGAAAAAATGTTATTACATGTAAATACCAAAACAACATTTTAAATACAGTAGGTGAAGGTATGTCTCGTGCCAACTGCTGTACTGTGCAGATTTAGAACACGTCCTTCACGTGACATGCTTTGAAACACCCAGCCTCACGTCACACGAGGAGAGTAAAAGCAGTTTTCTTTGTGTTTCTTCTTTTATATTTTTTTTTCTACTGTTTGTGTATGAAAGGGTAGAATGTCAGTTTCTGAGCCACATGATCAATGTGCCCCTTGTGTTATTGTAGGCTACCACAGCACCCGGCTTAGTGACTTCCATGTTTCCCCTGACACAGACAATGACAGTTGACACATTGTAAACGGTGCTTAAGGGGATATCTTTCTTGTTCTTCCACTTGACTGTAATCATTTTGCCTTTTTTTACTCCGTAGATACTGAATTCCATTTGTAGCATTACATGACTGAAGTCACTAGACATTCTGTATCACATATGCCTCAGTTTCATTATTAACGTCTGATGACCAATACACATCATCATCATCATCACTATTGCTTGATTCAACTAATAATTCATTTTCAGTTTGTTCTAAAAATGGCTTCACTGTTTTTTGTTGACTCGCCTTTGTATGTTTTGGTTGAAGGCTCCGCCCCACTCATGAATATTAATGAGTTACCATAAAGAGGCAAAATGCATAGTGATATTACTTTTTTTGCAGTGTTATGTTGTTTTATCCACTAGATGGCAGCAGAATAATGTTCTGAGCATTAACACTTGACTTTTGATTATAATGTAACATAAATGCTTTAATGTTACTTCATCATGAAAATGATATCAAGTGTAAATCTTAGCATTCCAATTGTTTAGAGCACTGTAATATCAAGAATTTAATGTATGTTGTCTGGTGCATGAGGAAGGCCATTTAAGAAGTACATAGCAATTAATGACTGGGTCGGGGAGCACTTGGAATAAGAAGCATTTAACGTGCTACTTTAGTTACAATGGGATTTGAGAAACTCTAGTAAATTAAACATTGATTAAGTCATTCATTAAGTCGATTATGAAGTTCTAGATACAGTAGATAGATAAATAGATAGATACTTTATTAATCCCCAAGGGCAAATTCACAACAATTCTACTTTAAGAATGAAATAAATTACATGATTAAAGTGGAAATTTCAAGATTAAAGTCTAAATTTCGAGATTAAAGTCAAAATGTTGTCTTTAATGACAAAATAAACTACAAGAATTTTAATTTTCAATCACGAAATACACCTTTTTTCATTACCGTGGCCCTAATAGTGTTATTTGTTTTTATTATACTGTATTTATTTATTATGGAGCATCTGTAAATATTGTAATTTTCCCTTGGGGACAAATAAAGTATAATCTTTAACTAGCTCTGCACTGTCATAGATAGATAGATAGATAGATAGATAGATAGATAGATAGATAGATAGATATGTATTTGTCCGAAGGATGAAATTTGGCTTTCAACCCACATATAAAAGTTAACAAAAATGGATTATTAACAGAGGAAAGAAGAAAAAAAAATAAGTACAGCACAATTTTATGTAAGCATCCAAACTTCTGATTTTCTCATTTTTTAATCTGTAGGACCTGGAAGGAGAAGAAAAAGAGAGCAGCAGAGTCGCTTTCCAAAAAACAGTATGTAGTAACGAAAGTCCACCAGTTTTTAAACATGTTAAATTTGCTATTACAATTTGTTGTGACGTTATTGTGTTTTTCATTTCAGAATTTTGTAACATACTGGCATATATAAACCAGACGTGAAGACACAAGCATTCCTCATCTTCTGGGCAAACTTTTTATACTGGGATCACTCAGCTAAGGTGCTTTGTACTTGGACTGTTTGCTAGGATTCATATTATATATTTCAAAATTCACCAACTCAGAACAGATTCAATTGGTTAAGTTCATTTTTAAAAAAGCATTGCCAGAGAAAACACTCTAAAGGAGAAAGAAGTGCAGAAGTCACTTTCAGTCTGACTCAACACCACCAGACACCGATATGGGCCTTCCATTCTGGACTTGTGCAGTAAATTGGTTCTTTTTGTATTATAATCAGAATTAGAGTCTAAGCACTAATTTCTTTGTGTTGATTATCCTCGCTTCATTAAGCTGGACCAATGGCTTGTAATGACAGCAGCAAATGGGAGGCTTCGGTTACTAATGAATTTAACAATGAAGCACATCACAGAGTGATATTCTTTACTTAGTGTATATGTTGTAGGTTTGTGAAACTTTTCAAACAGCATACTCCTAATGAGTGGTCTGCAGAGCCTTGAATGGACCCTGACCTCCAAGGACGTCTGAGGAAGAGGACTCTGAACACACCTGGAGCTGGAGTTGTTAATGTCTACACTGCAAATTGTGCAGTCAGCTCACATACAAAAGACTGAAGACTTGGGGAAACTCCTTCACAAAGTCTGATCATAACGTAACATCAAATCACTTGGTTTGCCCTTTTCTGTCTAAGCTGTGATGCTCAAAGTGATTATTTGGGACATGAGAACATAAGGGTACACCTGTAAGGCACTGAGAGAGCGGGACCAATCCCAGTTATGTCATACATGTAGGGGAAGAAAGAGACAGACAAGGGTGCGTGATCCTTACTTTTGCATTCATACAAGGCTCTCCATTGTATAGCAGCACCATTATAAACAGAAACCATTTTTGACTCTTGTATGTGCACATAATCTAGAGTTGAAAAAACTGCATAAATCTATTATCAAATACATTTAAAGGAATGCTGTACTCAAAAATAATACTGATTTATATGATACCCCATGTAGTTTGTAAAAAAAAAAAAAAAAAAAAAAAAAAAAAAAAAAATCCCATGTTTTCATGCAGAATGTAGATAACAACATTTCTGACGGAATGGGAGTCTTTGGTGATCGATGCTGGACAACAGCAAACAAAATCAAAAACGTGTGTGAAAAATTCTC
The DNA here is from genome assembly GCF_900747795.2 of Erpetoichthys calabaricus. NCBI lineage: Eukaryota > Metazoa > Chordata > Cladistia > Polypteriformes > Polypteridae > Erpetoichthys > Erpetoichthys calabaricus. The sequence continues at coordinate 53,517,863 of NC_041410.2, read as the reverse complement.
ATGTTACTTACGGTATGTCACATAATTCATATGTTATCTGGTCGTATGCTCACAACATTTTACTAAAATATTGTTAAATAAACACGCTTGTGAATGAAGATGGAATGCGTTCAGTGCATTTGAATTTAAGACCCGCCTCCCCTTCTCATTCATTGGTCAGCAGTCTGCCCCAGTAACAGCTTATTCATTGGCTAGCATTGCACTTCACACAACTCACAAAGTGGTAACATTCAGTTCATTCTTTTCAGGTTGGAATTTCAGTGAGATTATCACTAAGGACGTTACCTCCTTCCCAAATACTGACCCCATAAGCTATTTGTAGAAATTGATTTTAAATTCTATAATTTGGAATATGTTCTCAAAAATGAATTCCATCTGCATTAATAGGTTATTTCAAAGAAGGTTTACCAATTCAAATAAGGTATTAGACAATAACATGAATAAATATTTACAAAAACAATAAAAACTGATGTTGAAATTTGTTGGAGTACAGTTTACACTGATTTGATGCCAACTGCTATGTGTAGAGTTTAATAGTTAATATCCCGTCACTAGGTGGCAGTGTTCCAATTGCTTTTTGCTGATAAAGTGTGGAGTGATGTTTCCGTTGTTCTCTACTTGTTCATGCTATTTTGCTATGCTGTATAATAAAAAGGATGCATGCTAGACTGCTGCCATGTTAAACAAAATGATTTAAGATTGTGAATGTGAATGATTGTGAGGGTGGAGATAGCGAACTCCAAGTCCCAGGATGCCCTGTGGGAATCCAGAGCACCGCTATACTCCATCACACCCATTCCTGCAGGATGCTCAACGGAGAACAATCCACCCCTTGGAGTACTGTTCCAATGCAGGCCTACTGACTGCTTTGCCACCTCTCCACTGTACTGGCTCATGCTCCCAATTCTGCCCTTCTTTTCTTCATTTTACTTTTTCTTTTCTTATTTTGATCTAATCCGTTTTATACTTCCATGGGTGTGCCATTGTAATCACCTGCGACCTGTGGAGTGCCGATGCGGAAGAGCTAAGTAATTAGGCAATCAGCTCCTAGGCGCATGGCACACCCTGTGGCCAACCAACTCCACAACTGCATGCTGTCACAGACCTCAACTTCATTACAGGGATCAGTTATATAACTGGTGGCAGTACTCATAACATTCTCATTATGGTCAGCTAACACAATGTTTCTCAGCCTTGATGGTATAGCGACACAGTTTTGCCTTTTTAAATTCATTGATGATAATAATAATAATAATACATTTTATTTATATAGCACCTTTCCCATGCTCAAGGCACTTACAGAATATAAGAAAGAACGGCAGGGTATACAGTATATAGTGTTGTACAATCCAGATAAATAAATAAAGAAGATTACGACAGTGAATTCATAGAAAAAAAAACAGACAACTTGATTGATGGTCTCGTGCACACACACACAGGTTACATGAGCATCTTGACAGAGAGGTAAACTGAGAGAAGGGTAATAAAGTCAAGTAGAGCTAAAAGCCTTCCTGAACAGATGAGTTTTGAGTTGGTTTTTAAAAGAATTCATGGAGTCAGCTGACCTGATTCATTTCGGTAGGTCATTCCAGAGTCTGGGCGCTATACAGTTGAAGGCCGTGTCACCCATGGAGTGTAGATTAGTGAGGGGCACAACAAGATTGCCAGAATCAGAGGACCTTAGTGGGCGGGCAGGCACATAGTGATGAAGGTGGTCACTGATGTAGTTTGGCGCGAGGTTATGTAAGGCCGTGTAGGTTATTAGTAGGATTTTACATTCGATTCTGTAAGACACATGGAGCCAGTGAAGACGGAGCAGGATGGGTGTGATGTGCTCACTGCTGCTGGTTCGAATAAGGACACTTACAGTTGAGTTTTGAAAAAGCTGGAGCTGTGATAGAAGATTAGAAGGGGCACCTGCCAGTAGGGAATTACAATAATCGATGCGAGATGTGATAAAAGCATGGACAAGTTTCTCAGCATTAGAGAAGGAGAGGAAGGAGCGAACACAGGATATGTTACGGAGGTGAAAGTAAGAAAGTTTCTTAATGTGATTTATGTGGGCGGAATAAGAGAGGGAGGAATCAAAAATGACACCAAGATTCTTTACAGTAGAGGCAGGTCTGATGAGATCACCGCCAAGATGGACTGGGAAGGATGATCCACTGACAGCCAACGTAAACCTCGCCCTTGGTGACACAAGTGTGATCAAAAGCGTTGGGGGGATTGCCCCTTAGTGAAAGGAGCATGTTTGTAAGATGTGGGGAAGAGTCCCCTTAATTAAAGACAAACTCACTTCGAAATGCGGAAAATATCAAGTCAGCACTGTTAGGTGACCCACTTGTGAACAAACAATGGCAACCTGACCCAGTGGTTGAGAAACATTGATCTAAAGACACCTGAAATGTAAAAACTGCAAAGTTTCTTAGTACAAGCAGGATTGAAATCTGGCTGGAGTGCTGATCAGATTATTGAGGTCAACAACTGCAAAACAGACCTGTGTGAAAGTTCTGCGTATGGCTTTTACAGGTCTGTGATATGATGCTGGCCTCACAAAACATCATTGGACTCTAAATAAATAAAAATATTAAAGGAACACTTTGAGAACACATCAGATCTCAATTGGAAAAAATCCTGCTGGATATCTCTACTGATATGGACTGAGTAATGTGTTAGGAACGAAAGGATGCCTCATCGTTTGATGGAAATGAAAATTATCAACCTACAGAGGGCTGAATTCAAAGACACCCCGAAAATCAAAGTGAAAAAATGATGTGGCAGGCTAGTCCATTCTGCCGAAATTTCACTGCAGCAACTCAAAATCGTACTCAGTAGTTTGTATCAATCAATCAACCAAAATCTTTATTGTCATTGTAGAAATGAGACATTGTACAATGAAATTTAGGTGCAATTTTCCAATACAAAATAAAATAAAAGAAACAAAACACAATTACTCAAGTTAAAACTAAAATTATCCACTCATACATATGTCCATCCATCCATCCTCTTCCGCTTATCCGAGGTCGGGTCGCGGGGGCAGCAGCTTGAGCAGAGATGCCCAGACTTCCATCTCCCCGGCCACTTCTAGCTCTTCCGGGAGAATCCCAAGGCGTTCCCAGGCCAGCCGAGAGACATAGTCCCTCCAGCGTGTCCTAGGTCTTCCCCGGGGCCGCCTCCCGTTTAGACGTGCCCGGAACACCTCACCAGGGAGGCGTCCAGGAGGCATCCTGATCAGATGCCCGAGCCACCTCATCTGACTCCTCTCGATGCGGAGGAGCAGCGGCTCTACTCTGAGCCCCTCCCGGATGACTGAGCTTCTCACCCTATCTTTAAGGGTGAGAAAAGATAGGTATGTATGAAGATATGTATGTATGACATACATATGTCATATTGCACTTGTCCCTTAGCCAATGTTGACTTAGAGCTGTATTGTAAACATCAGAGCATATTATATTGTAAACGTGAAGGTGCACTCGGTCAGATTGACCACTTAGCAGCATTCAGCATGGTGATGGCTAAAGGATAGAAACTGTTTCTCAGTCTATTTGTCTTAGTCTTTACAGATCTGAAACATCTGCCTGAAGGCAGGTGTTCAAACAATGCATGTCCTGGGTGTGATGGGTCCTGAAGAATTTTCTTGACGTTCCTGAGACAACAGGAACTATGTAGTTCTTCTAGTGAGGGGTGAGGATGGCCAACTATCCGCTGGGTGACCTTAATGACCCTGTGGAGCTCTTTCCTCTGTGCTACTGGAGAACCACCCACAGAGACAGTAGGCCAAGATGCTCTCTACTGTGCAGCGGTAAAAGGACACCAGCAGTTTCTCAGGGATGTTGTTCTTCCTGAGCACCCTCCGGAAGTAGAGTCTCTTTTGGGCCTTCTTCACTACCTCAGCAGTGTGTGTTCCCCAGGTCAAGTCCTCCCTAATAGTGACTCCCAAGAAGTGGCAGTCTAAGACCCTCTCCACACAGTCCCCATTGATGATGAGTGGCTGGATGTTGTCGGCCTTCTTCCTGAGGTCCATGATGAGTTCCTTGGTCTTGGCTGTATTTAGGAGCAAGTTGTTGTTCCTACACAATGCTGTCAGCCGCTCCACTTCATCCCTGTAGGCAGACTCATCCCCCCAGAGATGAGCCCTACTACTGTGGTATCATCAGCGAACTTAACAATTGTGTTACTGTGGTGGGCAGGAATGCAATCGTGGGTGTAGAGCAGGGGTCCTCAACCCCCGGTCCACAGCCCACTACATCTATGTCTACATCCTAGCAGTACTTGAGCAACTGTTATTTAAATACACATTACAATACATAGGCAGTGCAGGGACACCAGTGGCTTATGGGATCATCGCGATATTAAGTCAAGGTCCTTTACAGATGCAGCAATATTTTAATAAAGGCAGCCTGAATATTTTTAATCACATCTTATTGTATTAGGCCTTATGTGTCAATCTGGTAGCCAACAAAATAGAGACTAACTGCAGGACACAGCATGCTGGCTCTTTATAGAGTGCGGATTTTAAAGCATTATAACAAAAAGAAAATCTGAATTAAGAAAAAGATCTTGGCATTAAACAACAGTCTGAGATCTCAGGTTTAAGAGTGAATGGGACAAAATCAAATGCCAAACAATACTTTTAGGGCACCAGAAAAACTGCTGGTTCTACAACTGTAGGATCAAATAAAAAACTACATTATGAAGGGGTCGAGCTTAAAAAACTACATTATGAAGGGGTCGAGCTGTAAATTTTGCTAATAAAGATAACAAGCTAACTATTCAAAATTACAAAATGGAAAATTGTGGAAGTGAAGTGCAAAAAGTGCTTTACATAGAACGTCCACAGAAACTCAATGCCAAAATTAGTGCAAACAAACAAATGTGAGTTGTTGCCTTGGAATGAGATCTTTTTAAAATAAACTGAAATATTATATTGAAATACAGCTGTTCAGTCTGACAGCTGTGACACACCAACCTGCTATGAGATCCACTGTGTTGAATATTTAAAATGATGGGGGAAAAAAACAACATCATGAGACTCACATTTAGAGACTTAAAAACCAATTCTATATTTAAGGACTGTACTTCTCTTAATTCCATATCTATCTTTGTTAAGTGTGTGTTTTGTTGTAAAATATTTATTCATTATTATTCTTATTCCATTTATATTTGTTGTTCTTTGCATGTAACTACTTCTTTGACATCTTGTAAAGATGCTTTGAGCTACATATCCTTTCTAAGAAAATGTGCTATAAAAGTAAACATCATTGCTGTAGTTTGCTTCAGCAGTAGTCAAATCACATAAAAACCTTTTGAAACAGTGCAAAGGTAAATGGTGGGTTAAGAACACACAGATCAAAAATGGCTAATTAATAAGATGACAGCTAATTTAACTTGTTTAATCTCTGCTAAAACAAACCGACATGTTCAAATCAAGTGAGCTAAATACAGAAATATACAAAATTGTTAAGCTGAAACTGTTAGCATACTGGCATAAGAAAAGTTACTAAATGTACCTTGGTAATTATGAAGGAATTCCTGTCCAAAAATGTAGTCTTTATCCAGTTTTTAAGTTTTCATTGTGGAATGCTTTTCAACAAAAATTCTTGCATTGCTAAAATTGATTTTTGGAAAGTGAAAGGAGAAAGGTGGATTAAACACGACCCATTTTGTGCTTAACAGTAAACAGATTTACCAGTCAATGCATCACCTTCAAATTTTATGAGAATGGCCTGTTTTAAAAACACTGTAAATGAAAATCAATCTTTCAACTTCTGCCACTGAATTTGCGCTGGTATTTTCAGTTCAAATTTGGGTTTCTTTTTTATTGCTGACAGACTAATACTGTATATTGATCACAGTATTAAATATATATCTTAATGGTAATCTTAATTGCAGGAACATTATTCACTTTTGACGTCTAGTGATCTGCATGCACTAAGAAGTCTTTCCTTTTGTTCAATAGTGTACAATCCTTAAACTCTCTTGCACATTAGCACACAAGCCCAAGTTTTCAGGCTGTGTACTTTGAAGTTGCTCAGAAAAGTCAAGTCCGACCAGTCTGAAGGAGATGGAGGTCTCTCTGTTTAGGTGGATGTTGTTTCCTTTACCTGTTTGTCTATTAACAGGGACATCACCCACACATGTGGCGAGTGTTTAGCAAATTCCCATATTTCCCATTTAGCACACAACATGCTTTTCCTTTTGACAAAATAAAGATGCTTCTATTGTTAACACTGCACACTAATTTTCATTGGTTGGGTTATTCTCCACTTTCATGTACTGACAAAATCAAATCCTCAGCCATAAAGTTCTAAGATCAGAAAATAAGCAGCCTAAAATATTGTGTGTGCTTAAACAGTACCATAAAGGCCACGAGTTGTGCGAGGAATATTCTGAGGACATTTGTTTTCTCATGTGGTTCAGTTTACCCAACAAAAACAGAGCCTGGTAACTTTTGGTGTGATTAATTCCAGATGTTTTTGCAGTCAGGGTGTTTCATCAATGGGAAAGCGGTATAAACTCAGATTGAGAATATTTTGTTTAGAATTTGAACATTAAGTAACACTACACAATCTTCTTTTCTTGAAATTTTGACATTGCTTTGAGTACCTGGAAAGAGCGTTTACCTGTCGACTATGCCTCATTTGTCTACAGCATGCTGACTAGAAAATGGGACGGTAGGTTTTAAGAATAAACTAAAAATATGACAAAATACTCCTTTGTATTGCAGATTCGACTGGCTGATAAATATTACAAAGCAGTTTACAATTTTAAAAGTATTCACAAGTGATTTCCTGCTGATTGGCTAAACTCCAGTTATGACATATTCTAGGATAAGTTATTTTTATTAAAATCATGCATATAATTTAAGATAATAACTGAAAAAGTGCCAAGCAGTACTGTATTATACTACTCCCAGGGAAAACATCATCAGTTTTTATTCTTTACACTTTTCATTAATAGGTCAAGTTTTTTTTTTAATTCTTCATTTTGCAGAGATACCTTAAAATCTTTCATTTATATTTTGGAGTCCCTTTCTGCTGTAGCCTACATTTTGGCAAACTGTTTCAGAAGCTCGTTTTCATTCGTACCCATGACCTGCAGGTCTCATGTGCTAATCTCTGCTGTAAAAAGGGATTATTTTTTCTATAGCACAGAAGTCCGGATGAATGAATGAATCCATGCATATTTTTGACTAAACAACTTCATAATTTTATTAATAATTGAGAGAAAACCAATAAAAATATTCTTTAAATTTCACCCAATATTTATAAAAAAATGTGAATATATACATATAAAGAGTCACAGAGCTCTAACAGAAGAACCTCATATTTCCATTTTGAAAAAGAAGATAAATGTTCTACTGCTCATCTCACGTCCAGCCAATTCTAAGCAGAAGCCCCTGGACTACTGGATCTGTTCTTTGTGCCCCTAAACGTTTTAGGGTAAAGAATCTCTTGTTACTTTTCAAACTCCAACATTATAAACTGTAGACTGTTAAAACAGACTTTACATATTAGTTTTTTTCTTCAACAATTGTTTCAGTATTGCCTCCGATTATTTATTTCCCTCTCCTCTTTATCCATATACTGTACTTCAAACAATCTCTTCTTTTGGGCAAATTGCACTTTACAAAAAAAAAAAAAAAAAAAAAAACCTGCTTACAATACAGACAACAGTAGTAATGGTAACAAATAAAAATGCAATACGACACAGGACAGAGTTTGGAAATGCTTAGGAATACAAGAAAACAACAAAATGAATGTTTAGTATGAATACATGGAGAGAACAATAAAATTGGAAAAGAAAATGCAGTTTCTACAGAATTACAGTTCTAAAATACAAACCAGAAAAATGTGAGTTTTCAGTTTTTTGAATTTCTGGTGTAAAACAGTTTTAAGGGCAAGTATAAGGAAAGAGATCCAGAGAGTGGCAGTCACACATTTTTTAGTTGTTTACATGAGTCATTTATTCAAAATAAAACACTAGCCACTTAATTAAATGAAAAGAAAGCCTCCACGTTAACCCAAGTAATGCTTAAAATGTGTTATTTAGAAAAAAAAAAACTGCATTTTGTTCACAGAAAAAAAAAAAAAAAACAGACGTGGCAACAATTGTTCATTTTCAACAAACTGTAAATAAAAATGAAAAAATATTCTTCAATGCATATCTAAATTTACTTTATAGGAAACCAAGTTTCTTTATCCTAAACAATTACATAATTCTAATGACAAAATGAAAATGCCAAATACATGTAAAATGTATGCCAATCCAGCACTCCGTCATAGGTATTGTTAGATCATTCCTCCATGCCACAAACATTAAAAACAAAAACATTTCTTCATGAAGCTGCAGTGGCCTGCGGAATGTACAGAGCTTTTATAAAATAGGTATTAATCACTTTTTTCATCTACAATGCTAAGCTTTCAGAACAAATACTTTAAATTTTGTTGCAACTAATATCAAATACTGCTAAAACGAATTGCTTATTTTTTCCAACCGTTTGCAATAGAACAGACAGTAAGAAGGCAAAAAGAAAAAGTAGTATTCTTGTAAGTTAAATATTCAACAATTAGTTGACAGAAATAGAAACAACACTTCCCTGCTACAGCGTCTGTTGAATAACTTTAAATCAGTTAGCTTCACAATGCTGAAAATAATGTGATTATTAATGCAAGTCACCAATCAAGAATGGCACATAACCATGTTAATAGTAAAACAATTTACAGAAGAATTTGAAGTATTCTTTGCCATATGGGTGTCCAACACTTTGTATTAGTTAAATGAATGAAAGTGCGCACTGGTTCTTTCAACAGTCTCAGTCTCTAAAATATTAAAGGAATGCCACACGCATCCTCTCCGAATCATTATCCTAAGTGCACAAGTGCCATGACTGTTGTATAACCATGCTGAAGATTATCTGCTTCACTCAGTGTGTAGTTATCTGTGATAATTCGATCGCAACCAATCTCACCTTTCCCAAAGAAGCCAAACAAAGGAATGTTAGGAAAAACTACTCGGAATATGTCAGCTTCCACGTTTTTTTTTAAAATTGTAGTGGTTCTGGCCACGTCCTACGCAGGCAAACATAAAGCCTACAGTGTTGTGCTCTGGAATTTTGGCAGCTTTAAGTCTTTGAACAGCTTCTTTTGCAGCCTTCTCACTATTCACATCTTGTTCGAGGAGGACAGAAGCACCTTGGATTCTTGAGCCACTCAGTGCAAGACCCACCACTCCATAAGATCCATGGCAGCAGCTTTTAAAATAAATTAAAAAAAAACATACATTAATTTAAAAAGTCTCTCTTATAGTAAAGACTACAAAATAAAATGATATGTTAAAAATGAGGAAGCTCCAATACTGCTAAAATCACTGATGCTTAAATTGTTCAAAAACAAATTGTGGAAATTTGTGGATCATTTTTATTATGCTGCATCAAACGGTTATTTATACAATTAAACATTTAATGCCAGATAAGCAACTATTATCTCATATTACATAAATGTCTCAAATCAATTTGCCAATATTAGATATTATGAAAAAATACTAATAATAAATTTGTACTGAAAGCTAATTAAACAGAAGCTCAGTGTACTCAATGAATTAATTCTGACAAAATCTCAATAAGCCAACCCAGATCTCACCATCAAACTCAAAAACACACAATGTACGATATATAGTAAAATAAGCAAAATTACAATAAATAGAAATATAAAGGGTATGTAAAGCTTCATGTTGCACTCAAGGCAAAATGTATTCAAGCTAGAACTAAAAAACTAGTTATCCCAAATATAAATATTTTTCAAGCAAAAAATGGATCTAAAATAAACAAGGTAGATTATAAAATAAACTCTTGATATACTTTTTCCAGTGTTCTTCTAACAGGTTTCTCCAACATTAACCTAGACATAGACAAGGCTAACTAAAAAAAATCCTAAAATAACTCAGGTTATAATAAAATACACTGGAAATAAAACTGGCTAAGCAGAGCCCACTTCAAAACTTTGTTCCAGTAACTGTTTTAAAATTCATGTTAATGGAAAACCTAAAAGAAAATAATTTTTATGTTAATATGTTTAAATTACAACATAAAAATAAAACTCACAAAATGATAAATCAACAAATAAATGTGAGCAGTAAATGTTAGAAGTGAAAATTACATTTTTATATTAGTAGGTAATGATACACAATTGATTATCATTAAACCATTTTAAATCAAATAAAACTTAAACACATCTCAATTAAACATAAGCGGATTAAACAGAATAGGTCAACACATTAATGCAGAATTAAACTGTCTAACAACCACACACATATACAGTATTCTTCAAATATTGATGCTTTCTGCTTCTTAAAGATCATGGTTTAGATGTGACAGTAAGCTCTGTCTACATAAACAGATCCTGCAGAACACAAAATACCCCTTTGAACTGCATTCTGAGTAGCAATATGACATTAAGAGCTTCAAGTTCAAGTTTATTGTCACGTGCAAATAGTACAGCGAGATTCTTATTTGCATGTTTAACTAATATCATCTTTAATAACAGCCAATTAAAAACAGATCAATGCACACAAGAAAAATGCCTACTCTTAATTAAAAAAAAAAATTGTGCAGCGCATTTCCATGGCAGGGTGTAAAATAAATGTGTCATATAGTGTGTGGTTGTTTTACCCTTGTGGATGGGGAATAAACAAAACAACTTCTCCAACATCATCTACCACTGATTTATATCAGACTCTAAAGAGTGTATTTGGAGTTAATGACAGAAAAATGTTTAATCTAGATAAAATGATATCCTTATGTACTAAAATGATAAGGAAAAATATATCTGTTGGTCAGTGAAAGACGATGACAACTAAGGAGCTTGTCAGCTGGTTTTCAGAAGAAAGTAGAAAAGTAAAACCATGCTGTACTTGTACTAATACCTAAAATATACACACCTACTGACATTTAAAGAGATATTCCGCCTAAAAATGATTTTAATATGTTATTTATATTGTGTAGTTTGTAGTGATGGCAGAGAAAAATTTTTAATCTTATGTTTTCCTGGAAAATGAAGACAAAACGTTTAATCATATACTAGACCCCAATGATGACCAATGCCTTCCAGCAGAAAATAATGTGTTACATAATTCACATGTCAGTTATGCTAAAAACATGGAAAACACATGTTTTTTTTGCTATAATATTGCTATAACATTGTTAAATATTTAATTACAGAAAAATCTGTGCACATTGTAAACAGGAAACTAAAGCCTAATTTTCACAACCATCACTGCAAAAGTATATGGTGTTAGTAATGTAATAAAAATATTTTTGGGTGGAATATTCCTTTAACCAAAAAACTTTAGATAATATCCATTACTGTCAGGCTGTCATTCAATACTACTATTTGAAATCATGAGTTGATAACATCTATATTCTTTCTATCAAACTTTAGTACCACATCTTTTTGTTTAAAAATAAAATTGATTCTCAAAGAGCAAGCAGAAACTCCAAGGGGATAAAGGTAAAAAGCCTTGCTCACTCATAATAATAATAATAAGTACATAACAAATAAATTACTAGGGAAGTTGATGACAGTTTTTCTCTGATATCTAATTTAGAATACACAGTTACTTGTTAGAAATTGTTTTTATTATTAGTGGTTTTTAATTTAGTTTGATATTGGCTTGACCTTTGGTTTTGAATAATTAGATAAAATATAAGTGAATATTGAGATATTAACATTTCTTAACATCTATCATAGAGGGGATATTAAAGCAATTTCCCAAGAAAGTTCTAAGCAATCTTGTAATTGAAAAATGATACAAAAATAAAGCAGAACATTAATATCAAATAATACCAAAGGTATAACAGACAAATAAATGTTCAGTAAACCTTTATTAACTTGGATTAAATATAAAAACACTTTGTTTTGATCACCAGATAAAACAATGTTGCCATACATGTGTGGCATCTAAGTACAAGTTTCCATATGCCAGCATGTGCAACATTTAATATATGAAGCTGAATGTTTGTTTGCCTGGTATGTAAATCCACACTTTTTAATTTATTTCCAGCAAATTTTGCAGAGATTCCCCATTTAAACAGGGGAGGACCATAGGCAGTGTTTTGTTCCAGAATTTAGTTGGTACCCACACCCTAGTCAGTACCGTATTTTCATTCTAGTATGTATTCATTTTCTAACTAAAATGATAATTTTGTTAAAAATTATTTGTTTTATATATTTTTGTTACTTTACAGTAACTTTAATAGAATTTACCAACTACAGTGGGGCAAAAAAGTATTTAGTCAGCCACCAATTGTGCAAGTTCTCCCACTTAAAAAGATGAGAGAGGCCTGTAATTTTCATCATAGGTATACCTCAACTATGAGAGACAAAATGAGAAAAAAAAATCCAGAAAATCACATTGTCTGATTTTTGAAGAATTTATTTGCAAATTATAGTGGAAAAAAAGTATTTGGTCACTAACCAAAGTTCATCTCAATACTTTGTTATATACCCTTTGTTGGCAATGACAGAGGTCAAACATTTTCTGTTAAGTCTTCACAAGGTTTTCACACACTGTTGCTGGTATTTTGGCCCATTCCTCCATGCAGATCTCCTCTAGAGCAGTGATGTTTTGGGGCTGTCGCTGGGCAACATGGACTTTCAACTCCCTCCAAAGATTTTCTATGGGGTTGAGATCTGGAGACTGGCTAGGCCACTCCAGGACCTTGAAATGCTTCTTATGAAGCCACTGCTTCGTTACCCGGGTGTTGTGTTTGGGATCATTGTCATGCTGAAAGACCCAGCCATGTTTCATCTTCAATTCCCTTGCTGATGGAAGGAGGTTTTCACTCAAAATCTGATGATACATGGCCCCATTCATTCTTTCCTTTACACGGATCAGTTGTCCTGGTCCCTTTGCAGAAAAACTGCCCCAAAGCATGATGTTTCCACCCCCATGCTTTACAGTAGGTATGGTGTTCTTTGAATGCAACTCACGACGAGTAGAGCTTTTACCAAAAAGTTCTATTTTGGTTTCATCTGACCATATGACATTCTCCCAATCCTCTTCTGGATCATCCAAATGCTCTCTAGCAAACTTCAGACGGGCCTGCACATGTACTGGCTTAAGCAGGGGGACACGTCTGGCACTGCAGGATTTGAGTCCCTGGCAGCATAGTGTGTTACTGATGGTAGCCTTTGTTACTTTGGTCCCAGCTCTCTGCAGGTCATTCACTAGGTCCCCCCGTGTGGTTCTGGGATTTTTGCTCACCGTTCTTGTGATCATTTTGACCCTACGGGGTGAGATCTTGCGTGGAGCCCCAGATCGAGGGAGATTATCAGTGGTCTTGTATGTCTTCCATTTTCTAATAATTGCTCCCACAGTTGCTGCTTACCTATTTCAGATTCAGTCTTCCCAGTCTGGTGCAGGTGTACAATTTTGTTTCTGGTTTGACAGCTCTTTGGTCTTGGCCATAGTGGAGTTTGGAGTGTGACTGTTTGAAGTTGTGGACAGGTGTCTTTTATATTGATAACGAGTTCAAACAGGTGCCATTAATACAGGTAACGAGTGGAGGACAGAGGAGCCTCTTACAGAAGAAGTTACAGGTCTGTGAGAGTCAGAAATCTTGCTTGTTTGTAGGTGACCAAATACTTATTTTCCACCATAATTTGCAAATAAATTCTTTAAAAATCAGACAATGTGATTTTCTGGATTTTTTTCTTCATTTTGTCTCTCATAGTTGAGGTATACCTATGATGAATATTACAGGCCTCTCTCATCTTTTTAAGTGGGAGAACTTGCACAATTGGTGGCTGACTAAATACTTTTTTGCCCCACTGTACATATTGTACTGCTAAAAGTATTACTTCATACTAGTCAATCATGCATATAAAATATTTTATCCACATTAACTCTTTACTATAGGTTTTTTTTCTTCAAAAATAAATCTTGTTTTTTGAAAGATTCAGCATTTTCTTTACATTGTGCCAAATAATCTAGTGATAAATATTTCAAAGCTTCACATTTATTTATTTCAATTTATGCTCAATCAGAACAGAAATATTTATCATTTTTATATAGTTGCATGCAATGGGTGTAGTCTACTTCCCAAATTAAATCTTTCTTTTCACTTGAAAAACATTGATTCTTAATTTTAAAAAAAGTACTGTCAAGAAACCACTTGAGTAAAATTAAATTAAACAAAAGACGCTAACTACTTGAAACTGACCTTTCAGGATATTAATTGTTCTGATCATGGCTGGATGCAGTCAATGTCAGTAATTCCATGATAATAAAACCACATTTTAAAGTCTGTATTTTAATAAATCTGATTTGTTAAGCTGGTTTTATTTAAAAGCACATAAACTCAACAGAATGAATACCAAATTTTACCAAAAATTTAATACTTACCATTTAGTATCCGGAGACATCATATACTCTACATGTCCACCAGCAAGTAGAATATTTTCTTTTGAAAGTGGCTCAATAATATGATTAAGAAAGCGCAGAGCTTCTGGTCTAAAGGCTTCATATCCAAATAAAAGAACAACACGCAGACCTGGGTTGTTGACAAGCCCTGTGATGGATGGATATATAAACTAAATAAACAAGCAAATAAATTCTACTTCAGAATATTAAAGAAATGAGTTACCTGCCACCAGTTTTCTGAGGAAGAGATTAAGTTCAATAGCTACGCTAAATTGCCCTAGTATGAGTGTGTGTAGGTATTTATTTTGTGATCTCAAGGAATGTATGACTGGTAGTAAAACCAATACTGTATATGAATGATAATTTAAGAAGAAAAATGCATTTAAGTTTAAATTGGAGATAATATAGCATTATTTCATTAATTCATAAAAATCTCTCACATACATTAAATGCAAAAATCTCAAAACTTTGAGGCTATTCTTCATGCCATAGAGTAGTCCAGGTGCCATCCTTGCAACACCAAGTATTTGTTAGGAACCAGTCCTGGATGGGCATCAGAGTGTTGCAGAAGAAACATGATCTCCAAAGTTGTAATCTCTCTAAAAATTTTACCCTATTAGAGTTTCTGCTTTTTTCTCATCTGGCAGTACCTAACATTAAGTAAATAGCTTTATAGGGTCATTATTTTCATGTGTACAAAATTCAGTGAAATTACAACTTGTACGTTCTAATCAACATGCAACATTGCCATTCTACGACCTCATGATCAGTATAACTAACTTACATCAAAACATCTGTCTTTCTTATTCGAATAATCTCAGAATACATTTTTCATAATAAAGTTGCAATTAAAGAATGTAATGAAGATATAAAAGTCAAAAAAATGAACAATAATGTTGATCTGCGTCTTAGTTTATTTTTGTTATAGGCACTACACTCTTAAACCTGGGGCTACATTTGATCATAAATGATGCGGGATGAGCACAGATAGAATTCCCACTTTAAAAAATCTTTAGAACATAAAAAAAAAAAAAAACTAACAGGCACTGTTATGCTCATAATTTAAAACTTTTTAATTAATAATTTTAATTCAATTACATCTTAACTGGATAAGCACGGTGGTGCAACAGATAACACTGCTGCCTCACAGATTCAGCATCCTGGCTTCAAACTGTGTACCTGGTCATCGTCTGTGAGAAGTATGCATCCTGTCTCTATGCAAGTGTAAGTTTCTCTCCAGATTTTCCTCCCTTATTTCCACAAAGGTATGTGTCAGAATTGCCAACTAACCTAAATTAGTCCCATGTGCATTAGTGGGCCTTGCAATGAATGAGTTGCCTGTTGACTTACACTCACAGATGCTGGAATAGACTCCACCAAAATGTGACACTCAGAAGGAATAATGTTCCATTCATTATGCATATGGAAGTTCACTGCCTGTGACAGGGTGTAGGAGGCATGCCATCCAATCCAGTCCCACGCATGCTTAATCAGGTAGAGATGCTGTAAGTGTGCTGGCGGTAGTGTTGATGAACAGTTCCAAAAATACACTGAATTGTTTTGGAAGGATTTGAGCAGGGCTTTGTCTTGCTGGATGAACAGATTTCTAATTTCACACAGAAGTGAAATGAAGATCAGCTAGATGGTATCCCCAACAATGGCCAATATCATCTCCACAAATATCTAATGCAAAAATGCAATGGAGCTGGTAGCACAGGTGAAGGCCCTATGTGGTGTAGCCATATACAAAATAAATGTAGCCACTCAGTAGTTTAGACGTGACCTGGACTAATTCTACATGTACCGAGCACAATGAAATTCTTACTTGCATGTGCTAATCAACATATAACATGCAGCAGCAGTAAAGACGCAGGATTTTACTGACATTCCTCTGTCCAATAACTGACCTGAGGTACCACTGTGGGGGTGGGGTGGGGGGCTGGGGGGGTGTTTGTAGTGGTGCAGTGATCACAAGGGAGTGGTGGTCATGCCTAGGGAATGCATGACTATCGTTCTGCGTCAAGAGAAGAAACACATATGATCCATAGGTATCAATAGTGGCTTTGATGCATGCCGCTGTGGTCAACTGGTCTACCTCAGCCTCCTTTCTAACATGCTGGTGCTACATAAAACATAAAGTGTATCTTTATGCCCAGGCTGTCTAGAACCAGGTCTCCGGCAAAGGGTATTCTCCTCTTCTCATCATTATCAACATCAATGCACTTTGGTGGAAGAACCATCTTGCTTCTCAGAGATCAGCACATTTCAATATTACCAGTGCTTCTTAAACTTCCTTGTGTTGCGACCTACAATTTTCCATGACAGCGTTGAGGTTTGATAGGGGGTTTGGGGCAATGTGGCAATGCCAGCATGTGGCAATACAAGTTAACAATTTCTGCAATGCTCTGAGCACCACCTATTGATGACAGTGATGTAACCTTCGCCATACTCTGTATCGCCATGAGGTGCTCCAACGACCTTTGGACTCAATCAGAACATTATGTGCTATCTAGCTTTGCCATAATGTATTAAAGTATTTCAAACTGTAACCTTCTGGGTGCTTCTTTCATTTTCTACTAGTGTATTTATAGATTATAGTTTTTTCATCTTGTAATGCTTTTCCGCTACTCTCATTTCCCAGTATGTATATGAATACTGTAGCACTTTTGTTTTCAATTTTATTTATTCATATCTTTATCTTGGTGGAACATTCGGATTCTTTTTGAGTTCTCCTAAATTGCACTGTAAATGAAAATCAACTTTCTAGTGGGCACAAAGTCTATTCATTTTCAAACCCATGCACCTCACAATACTTATTTGTGCACATTAAAATAAAGATAAGATACCTATTATAATATAGCAGAATTGTATTTTATTGCACAGGCAATACTCACCTGCTTCTTCAAGAGCAGTGGAACTGAAATTTTTTTTTGCAGAAATGGAAGGAGCGGAAGTTTACTCCTTCAACTTTAGGAAACAAGACAGCAAAACCAGCTTCTCCATCTTCAAATTCTTGTGGCTGATTACAACTTGATCCCATTGGAGTTACTATCAAAATAATAAGTTCTAGTCAGGTATTAGTTTTCAGGTAATTAACAGATGCTTTATTATATTTTAAACAATATTCTATCCTAAATGCTAATACTAATGTGTTCACTCATATACTGTATATGGTTTTTGAATGTAGGGTATATGTACACATATGTGTGTGCATGTGCATACACACTATACACTCAGTCCTTCACTTGCACATCATCATTTACACATCTCCTTTTTAACTGAACTATTCTGTAACTGGTTATAAAGCATGTTATTCAATCTATGTTATTTGTATGTGATGCTGTTTTCTGATATAAGCAGCTCCAAAGTTACTAAGCTAAATCCCTGTACATTAAGTTCTAGTGAAAAGAAGCGATTCTGATTTAAAAGCATTGTATTTTTTAAGAAGTCAGCATTTATTACAATCCTATTGGTGCACAATTTTATATTAAGGTTTGAATAATTTTTATTTTGTACTCCAAAACTGTAATATAGTTATAATGTATGGCCTAAGTTTATACAAGTATACACATTTCATTGGTGAGTTTATTTAAAAAAACACATGTTAGTAAATTCAACTACTATGTAATAAGTGGGTAGAAATTACATTTACTCTAATACTCCAGTCTAGTCATAAACTCAGTCATATACTAAGATTACTCAACTTTGAATTAAGATATATGGATGTTCTATACATTTAAAAATCCATAGAGTATTAAATTAAATATTAGTAAAATTATTATACTATTGACAAATATCAGTGTGACTTAGAAGTTAAAATCATCAGTCACTGGTGACTCAGCTATAAAGCATATTCTCATGGTATTTTATTGATTGAATGACAGAAATTTTGTTTTATTAGGGGCTCAGACGTAAATCATAATTAACCACCTTAGTGTTACATTATTTCTCAAAAAAACGTAAAAAGTTTTTGGCTTAAAAAATTACATTTTTATTAAATCTTATCTTTTTACTGTAAAGCATGCAAACACTAAAAAGTAGAAAGTCATAAGTATGGAAACTATAACAATGATACAAATAATAATAATGATGAATAATAATAATAATACATACAGCACATGTGTGAGTGACACAAGCATTGCTTTCGGATTCACCAGAATCACTTTCGGTTCCACAGATCGTTTCAATTTCACTGCCTGAACACAGATTCACAGCCCCATCACTGCTGATTAGAGGCGTTTCTTACAAGATGCCATTATGAGACTAGGAGAAGACACGTCTACACTGCTGCCAGAGAAACACGCTGTTGGCACATTTACAGCCTGAGTAATCCTCGGGTCTTATATGAGTTGCATCTATACCACTGCACGAGTGACACTTGGGACTAACGCTTTTAGCACTGTTTTTACAGCCCGAGTGATGCTCGGGCCTAACGCTAAGGACATTAATGTATGTAATTTTAATATGCCTTAAATCATGCAAAAAGTATAATTTTTTTTTTCTAAACACGATATGCAGCACATTTCCATTACTTTACAAATATACAGTTGAAGTCAGAAATTTACATACACTTTGGGTGAATTCTTTAAAACTCACTCTAAAGCCCCTCCCCAGATTTTATACTAACTATATTGTTCGAGACATTTACTTTGTGCCGGGCAGAAGTAATTTTTTTCAACAACGTTCACTGGCAGAGTATTTCACTTTTAATTAACTATATCACAATTCCAGTGGGTCACAAGTTTACATACACCTTGTTAATATTTGTTAGCATTGCTTTTAAATTGTTTAACTTGAGCCAAATATTTTGGGTAGCCTTCCACAAGCTTCTTACAATAAGTTGAGGGAATTTGGGCCCATTCCTCCAGACAGAACTGGTGTAACTGGGACAGTTTCATAGGCCTTTTTTTTCAGTTCTGCCCACATATTTTCAATCAGATTGAGGTCATGGCTTTTTGATGACCATTCCAATACCTTGACCTTGTTGTTCTTAAGCTATTTTACCACAACTTTTGAGGTATGCTTGGGGTCATTGTCCATTTGGAAGACCCATTTGTGACTGAGGTTCACCATCCTTGCTGAGCTCTTAAGATGTTGCTGCAGTATGTCTACATAATTTTCCTTCCTGATGATGTCATCTGTTTTGTGAAGTGCACCAGTCCCTCCTGCAGCAAAGTACACCCACAACATGATGGTCCCAGCCCCATGCTTGACGGCTGAAATGGTGTTTTTTGGCTTGCAAGTCTAACCCTTTATCCTACAAACATAAATGATGGTCATTATAGCCAAACAGTTTGATTTTGGGTTCATCAAACCAGAGGACATTTCTTTATCCCCATGTACCATTGCAAACTTCAGTATGGCTTTTCTATGGCGACTGTGGAGCAGTGGTGGTTTCCTTGCTGAGCAGCCTTTCAGGTTATGTTGATACAGGACTTGTTTTACTGTGGATATAGATACTTACCTACCTGTTCCCTCCAGCATCTTCACAATGATCCTTTCTATTGTTCTGGGATTGCTTTCCTTGTCAAAGTATGTTCATCGCTAGGAGACTGAATGCGTCTCCTTCCTGAGAGGTATGATGGCTGTGTGGTCCCATGGTGTTTATTGTTTATATAGATGAACGTGGAACCTTCAGGTGTTTGGAAATTGTTCCCAAAGATGAACCAGATTTGAAGAGGTCCATAATTTTTTTTCTGAGGTCTTTGCTGATTTCTTTTGTATGTTAAATAAATAGGCAGTGAGTTTGATGGTAGGCCTTAACATGTATCCACAGGTTGTCACCACTTAGAAGTTAGTTAGGTATCAGTAGCTAATTGTCTAAAGGCTTGACATCATTTTCTGGAATTTTCCAAGCTATTTAGTGGCACAGTTAACAAAGTGTATGTAAACTTGTGACCCACTGGAATTGTGATATAGTCAATAAAAAGTGAAATACTCTGCATGTAAACATTGTTGGAAAAAATTACTTCTGTATTGCACAATGTAGAGCTCTTAAACAATATTCCAAATTTATAGATTGTTAGTATAAAATGTGTAGAGGGGTTCTAAAGTGAGTTTTAAAGAAATCACCCTAAGTGTATGTAAACCTCTGACTTCAACTGTATATTTTATATATGTGGAGGTAATCACGGACAAATTTACCAAACAAACATGCTAGAGCACAAAGATAAAACTGAGAGTAGCCAGCCATGAGGGAAGTGTAACCATACCTGAGCAGCAGCCCAAACCATGACAATGTAGGTTCATCTCTCTTATTTAATATGTGCAGTTTTTTTTTTTTCTAATATTATCTTAACAAGATTCTGAATGTCAAGTTATCGGGTCAAAACTGATGGGCACTGGTAGAACACAAATACCCTTCCTTGAAAAAAAAAATATATGATGAATAAAGTGAGCTGGATTTCTAATTTTTATTGTATTTGACCACATTAAATGCAGAAAGTTTAACATGTGAATGGTAGGTGTTGTCTTGCATAACATTGGCAACTTAAAACAAGTTTTTGTTTTCCAAAACAACACTGAATAGGATTGAAAGTTTTAGCTCTTTCTATGAAACTTTAAATTCAGTTTTCACAAATACCATTTTTTAAGCATTCAGAGTGCTGTAAAAAGTATATATTGCATACAGGTAGTCACTGACTTATGACCACATTCGGTTCTGATGGACTGGTCATAAGTCGATCTGGACACAAGATGGACCGGTATATGTTTTCAAACCTGAAGGTAGGTACAGTACTGTATAATAAGTCCCTTAAGTCACATTGTTTGTTTAATATCCTTTTTTATCATCATTCTTAGTACATTGGGTAGATTTTCTTTTTTCTGCAAATTCATTTTTTCTTTTAATATTTTGTTTCATTAAATCCTTTCTTTGCCTGTTATGTTACATCATCAGTGCATTTTTCCTATAATTATAAGTCAAATATAACTGAACATAGATGAAACTGCTGCAGGTAATAAACTGAGACTAAGTTGAATGAGTCACATCATATGGAGCTGGAGTGGCAAAAACTGTCATTTGCCAGTGAGACGCAGTAGCAGTCGTTAGTCAAATGATCTAACTCAATGACTACCTGTATATTATGTTAGTGTGTGAAATAAATTTAAAAAAAAAAAAATCAAGTTTTTCATAAATACATTAAAAAATGTAATACTATGGATATTGTCATTTAAGCTTTAACTGTATTTGAAATCTTAACAGCTAATGTAGGTAATTTGTTAAAAATAAGATTGCGGATTATGCTATAGATCGTGAATAATATCTAGTATTTCCGTGGTAAATTCTTTCAAGCTTTTTGCAAGATTTGCCATAACAGTCCTTTTGATTTGGGCTACTTATTAATCTTTTCCCTAGTTAAGTGATTCCACTTAACTAGTTATGATGAGGCTGGAGCGCCAAGGAGGTCAATCTGATATTAGTCATACTTCACCTGCAGACATCTACTTCAAACAGGTCTTAACTACATTTTTAATAATTAAGGTACAACATGATGGATCAAATCTGTTTGAATGAAAATGTGTTTGCTCAGCCATTTCCAAACCTCTTCATTAGTCATTCTAACATTTGTGGTTACCATAGAGAGTTATTTGTTGAATTTACTATCAAATCTTGTTCAGCTAACCACTACTTCATTAATTTGAATCAGGTGTGCTCTTGATAGGTTTGGGAACAAAACTAATTTTGTTATAGCCATCTCAAAAAATGTAATTTTATGGAAAAAAGCAGGACATTCTTGTTACTTTTTATTGCATCACTGTTAATTTGTATTTACTCTCCACACTTGAATAATAATCATTGACATGTCATAATATTTCAATAATGTTACCTACAATTGTACTGAAGCCTATGTAAATAAACATTTCCACACCATCAATGATTACCTTGAAAATAAAAACCTGTAATTTAGATGTATTAATCCTGCTAAATCTACTATTTAACTGTCTGTAGACAAGGAAAAATATAGTTTCTATGCATAAACCAAAAGCAACATTAGAAATTCAGCTGCTGACTCTTACAGACAATCCCAGGTGTTACAATTCCAACGACATTGCATCCTTTTGGAAACAGTTTTTCATACTCTGCTGCTGTCCTTGAACGCCATGTTTTCCTAGCTATAAGCACAATAAAATTATTAAATCATCACAATTTTATATTTGAACCAAAGCATAATTTAGTTGTAAAAAGTCTTTTTTAACAGGATTAATAAAATAACTAAGGCAGGTAATACCTGCTTTAATTCAAATGTAAGACAACAGAACAAACAAATACAGCACATTTCTATATTCCAGGCACCTCTTAGTTATTTCATTATGCTCATTACTTTTGGTTTGACACTCATACATTCCATTCCTGCCAAATACACTCATCCTTAAACATTGGGGTACAACTAAATATTGATTCTTGTTTTTAGGATGAAGTAAATAAAAATACTTGCCTATATTTTATGTAACTGGTTAGCAGACTAATTTATAGGTGCTGCTCCAAGAGGACTTATACTAGCTTGTTGTCAATATTCCTCACAAAACAGCCATATTTATAAACATTTTCACATTTCACTTTTTTAAGAAACTGAGTTTAGTAGGTTCATCAGAGCAGCAATTAAGACAATTTAAAAAAAAAACCAGCATAACATGACATTCTTAAACCTGCTTAATTCAATTTAGGGTCCATGAAGAATGAGAAATAACATGTTTAGAAAATACAACAGAGATACATGGGTTGCATTTTTCTCTCCTGACACAAATTACATCAGAAATTAGAAAATTTTAGGTTTTACTGTGCATCAGTCATATTCTCAAATAGTAACCTGGCAATGCTGCCACTTAAAATAAATTATAAGACTTAAATATTGTATAAGCGCAAAGTAAATATTTCATTGAAAAGCATTCTAATAAAGGGGTTTATAGGTACACAAATCATGGCTAAATCTGATTAAGCATTGTTCTTTAGTCAAAAAAATATGGTTATACCTATTGGCTGCAGAATAAGATACTGACACATGCCCCATCTGCATCTCTCATATCTACACAATGATTATGCATCATTAACAAATTGTTACAGACTGATAAAATAATGATTATGTATGTGAAAGTTATTCCATTAGAATTATGAGCACAATAGGAGATACTTAATTTGCAAATGAAATTACAGATTTCCAAAGATACTTACACTTTTTCTCTCTGTATTGACATTCTGATGAATTTAAGGTGTCTTCAGCTGCCATGAGTAGCACAGTGTGAGGAAGCAAATATACATTCTGAAACACAACATTTTACAACATTGTTATGCCTAAATGTCTACAATTCTAATTAAATTTCTTGTGTTTTAAAAGCAATAGTTGATTATAACACTTCTGGGTCAATCCATGACAAATCAACCAATGACCCACACACTTTAGACTCAAACAAATCTGGAAATATTACCAGGTATAGTTTCCATGTTAGTTTTGATATAAGATTCATCCTTCTTACTAACCGAAGGTTGTAAACTGGATATGGACGCAGGGCGCTGGGCACATCGAGGCGCACGCGCACTGCCGCCCGCCACAGAGCAAAAAAAGAAACGAGAGGATTCAAAGGTTGTATTACAGTACGGAAACCCCAGAGGTCCACACTGCGCACTAACGCACTGCAATGCTGGGCGCAGGGCTCACCGGATGTACGGAATCCCCACAGGTCCATGCTGTGACAACGCATGCGCCTACAACGCGCTTGCGAAAGGAGTCACGGCTCAAACCAAAGAAAACACAGAAACGAGACTACGACCTGTGAATTACACCTGGGGTAAAGCGTGCACGCCAGGTTGTACAGCCGCCCGGACGCGACCGCCCACACCATCGCATATACCTTCCATTATATGTCTTCACGCAGCGGCTTCGCACCGAGGCGCATATTGCGCTATGGTGCTCGCCCCACAGTCAGACGCAGCGGCTTCCCACAGTCAGTAGGTGGCCCCCAAACAACACAACCTGTTCAAGTAGTCGGTGTCAGCGAAGGCAACAGACTCACGTCTCCACAAAACGAAACCGCTTTAGTACAGATATGCTTATTGGATTAAATGACATTTCCCCAGACGCACCCACCCTCCATGATATGTCATCCATCCACACATTGGACGGAACAGAAACTGATTGCCATTCTAGGATTTCCGATTCGCTGGCGAATCACGGGGTTACTTGTACTTTCTAAGATAGTCAGTTTTTTTCATCAAATTTCACAAGTCCATACCTCAACAATTAAGTCTTCAAGCAGGCTGGTATAATATGTGACAAAATTAAAACATTTGGTCCAGATGACCCTGCATGGTTAAAGCAGCCCCTTGAAATTGACAGATACACTGCCTGGCCAAAAAAAAAGTTGCCACCTGGATTTAACTAAGCAAATAGGGACGAACCACCATCCATCCATCCATTATCTTCCGTTTATCCGAGGTCGGGTCGCGGGGACAGCAGCTTGAGCAGAGATGCCCAGACTTCCCTCTCCCCGGCCACTACTTCTTGGTCTTCCGGGGAAATTCCGAGGCGTTCCCAGGCCAGCCGAGAGACATAGTCCCTCCAGCGTGTCCTGGGTCTTCCCCTGGGCCTCCTCCCGGTTAGACGTGCCCGGAACACCTCACCAGGGAGGCGTCCAGGAGGCATCCTGATCAGATGCTCGAGCCACCTCATCTGACTCCTCTCGATGCGGAGGAGCAGCGGCTCTACTCTGAGCCCCTCCCGGATGACTGAGCTTCTCACCCTATCTTTAAGGGAAAGCCCAGACACCCTACAGAGGAAACTCATTTCAGCCGCTTGTATTCATGATCTCATTCTTTCGGTCACTCCCCTTAGCTCATGACCATAGGTGAGGGTAGGAACATAGATCGACTGGTAAATTGAGAGCTTCGCCTTGCGGCTCAGCTCCTTTTTCACCACGACAGACCGATGCAGAGCCCGCATTACTGTGGATGCCGCACCGATCCGCCCGTCGATCTCACGCTCCATTCTTCCCTCACTCATGAACAAGATCCCGATATACTTGAACTCCTCCACTTGGGGCAGGATCTCGCTCCCAACCTTGAGAGGGCACTCCACCTTTTTCCGGCTGAGGACCATGGTCTCGGATTTTGAGGTGCTGATTCCCATCCCAGCCGCTTCACTCAGCTGCGAACCAATCCAGAGAGAGCTGAAGATCACGGCCTGATGAAGCAAACAGGACAACATCATCTGCAAAAAGCAGTGACCCAATCCTGAGTCCACCAAACCAGAACCCCTCAACGCCCTGGCTGCGCCTAGAAATTCTGTCCATAAAAGTTATGAACATAATTGGTGACAAAGGGCAGCCCTGGCGGAGTCCAACTCTCACTGGAAACGGGTTCGACTTACTGCCGGCAATGCGGACCAAGCTCTGGCATCGATCGTACAGGGACTGAACAGCCCTTATTAGGGGGTCCGGTACCCCATACTCTCGGAGTACCCCCCACAGGATTCCCCGAGGGACACGGTCGAATGTCTTTTCCAAGTCCACAAAAGACATGTAGACTGGTTGGGCAAACTCCCATGCACCCTCCAGGACCCTGCTAAGGGTGTAGAGCTGGTCCACTGTTCCGCGACCAGGACGAAAACCACACTGTTCCTCCTGAATCCGAGGCTCGACTATCCGACGGACCCTCCTCTCCAGAAACCCCAAATAGACTTTTCCAGGGAGGCTGAGGAGTGTGATCCCTCTGTAGTTGGAACACACCCTCTGGTCCCCCTTCTTAAAGAGGGGGACCACCACCCCGGTCTGCCAATCCAGAGGCACTGTTCCTGATGTCCATGCGATGTTGCAGAGACGTGTCAACCAAGACAGCCCTACAACATCCACAGCCTTGAGGAACTCCAGGTGTATCTCATCCACCCCCGCGGCTCTGCCACCAAGGAATTTTTTGACCACCTCAGTGACCTCAGTCCAGAGATGGGGGAGCCCACCTCCGAATCCCCAGGCTCTGCTTCCTCATTGGAAGGCATGTTAATGGGATTGAGGAGGTCTTCGAAGTACTCCCCACACCGACCCACAACGTCCCGAGTCGAGGTCAGCAGTGCACCATCCCCACCATACACAGTGTTGACACTGCACTGCTTCCCCTTCCTGAGACGCCGGATGGTGGACCAGAATCTCCTCGAAGCCGTCCGAAAGTCGTTCTCCATGGCCTCCCCAAACTCCTCCCACGCCCGAGTTTTTGCCTCAGCAACCACCAAAGCCGCATTCTGCTTGGCCTGCCGGTACCTATCAGCTGCCTCCAGAGTCCCACAGGAGAAAAGGGTCCTGTAGGACTCCTTCAGTTTGACGGCATCCCTCACCGCCGGTGTCCAGTTTGACGGCATCCCTCACCGCCGGTGTCCACCAACGGGTTCGGGGATTGCCGCCATGACAGGCACCGACCACCTTACGGCCACAGCTCCGGTCAACCGCCTCAACAATAGAGGCACGGAACATGGCCCATTCGGACTCAATGTCCCCCACCTCCCTCGGGATGTGGTCAAAGTTCTGCCGGAGGTGGGAGTTGAACCTACTTCTGACAAGGGGCTCTGCCAGACGTTCCCAGCAGACCCTCACAACACGTTTGTGACGAGCACAGAAGTCCAATAACAAAACACCACTCGGGTTCAGATTGGGGGGGCCATTCCTCCCAATCACGCCCTTCCAGGTCTCGCTGTCATTGCCCACGTGAGCATTGAAGTCTCCCAGCAGTACGAGGGAGTCCCCAGAAGGTATGCCCTCTAGCACCCCGTCCAGGAACTCCAAAAAGGGTGGGTACTCCGAACTGCTGTTCAGTGCATACGCACAAACAACAGTTAGGACCCGTCCCCCCACCCGAAGGCGGAGGGAGGCTACCCGCTCGTCCACCGGGGTAAACCCCAATGAACAGGCTCCAAGTTGGGGGGCAGTAAGTATACCCATACCCGCTCGGCGCCTCTCACCGGGAGCAACTCCAGAGTGGTAGAGAGTCCAGCCCCTCTCAAGGAGATTGGTTCCAGAGTCCAAGCTGTGCGTCGAGGTGAGTCCGACTATATCTAGCCGGAACCTCTCGACCTCGCGCACTAGGCGCAATAGGTATGAGCCTCCTATTGGATAATTACTGCATGGGCGATTATCTTTCAGCTGGCAACAAGTTATTTAACCCCAACTGGTGCAATGAGTTGCTTCTCATTTCTTAAACAACCATGTCGAAAGACACATCTCGTGGAAAAGATGTTAGTCTGTTTGAGAAGGGTCAAATCATTGGCATGCATCAAGCAGAGAAAACATCTAAGGAGATTGCAGAAACTACTGAAATTGGGTTAAAAACTGTCCAACGCATTATTAAAAACTGGAAGGATAGTGGGGACCCATCGTCTTCGAGGAAGAAATGTGGCCGGAAAAAAATCCTGAATGATCGTGATCAGCGATCACTTAACACTAGAATTACCAGAGTCTACGAAAAAACTCGTAGATCCGGCCCACCTTAAAACCATTCTCACCTCTCTTTTGTCTTCTAAATGTGCCGATTAAGAGGAGCAGCAAGCAGCCGGCTATTCCATCCCCCACCGTCCCAGAACGTTCACTAAGTTTTCCCAGCTCATGCCTTGTTTGATTACCTGGGAGTGACTGAACTGCTGGAGTTTTAGAATAGAAATAATAGATCGCTATTTGGAATACATGCATTTCATGCGTGTTCCGTTTCTACAGTAATCTGTGTAAACACATTGCTAAAACGGAAACTTTTTCATATTTTAGTAATAAATGTTACAAAATGTAGGCATAAACTATAGAATGTGTAAAGCCCGAGTTCCTAAGATCAAATAAACACTTCCACAAAAGCTTCACACACCATATAACAGCTTCCGTGGCGTAGCGTGCTAAGATTTGCCTCTCAGACCAAGTAGCTTTTCTCTGCCTCACAAACATGAGTTCAATTCCCCGCTGGGGATAAAGTGTTACTTCTTTTTTTTTCTTTTTAACCTCAAACGGACATAAAATTTGTAAATTGGTATGCACTGTCAGTTAATGAGATCGTTATATTTTCATGTGGGATGCTCCTTTTAAAATATTTTTTTTAACAATTGAGACTGCAATTAACATGAACAACTGTCCTTATAACTTATTTTTTTCAAGATCCATAACACACAGACAGGCAGAGCACTGCGTAATACAGAGACAGACAGGCAGAGATCCCCTCATCACCCCTCCCCCGATCTGGCTCTCTAAGTAACAGCGCAAGTACAGACGCAAACCAAGTGTAATCAAGAGTCCTGGTTCGATCCCCACTCACTCCTATATTTGCCGTTTTCAGTAGTAAGCTGCTCTTTTTGTTAATATTATACAGTACACACATGCACTTGATTTGTGTCTGTACTTGCGCTGTTACTTAGAGAGTCAGATCGGGGGAGGGGTGATGTTAGAGCGGGTGAGCTTATTCAGTGCTGCAGAAACAACGCACATGTTGATTTTTTTTTTTCTTTCAGTACATGTGCCTTCCCTGTTTATTTGTATATCTCTGCCTGTCTGTCTCTGTATTACGCAGTGCTCTGTCTGTCTGTGTGCTATGGATCTTGAAAAAATAAGTTATAAGGACGGTTTGCTGACTTGGAGCACCACTGCCTTACTGTGCCACAGAGACGCGAATTCGATTCCCAGCTTTGAAGAAAGTGGTTTTTTTTTTCCTCAAACGGACATTGAATTTATAAATTGGTATGCACTGTAAATCGTTAACTTTAAAATGTCAGTCACGGTTATTTCTGTTGATTAATTCATGCTTTTTTAATTAGAGTCAGAACAGGAGCTTTTTCAGCTTATTCAGCTTCTGATCTGACTCAAACAGCGCCAGTATAACTTCACACCCAACCTGACGCTGTTCGTTTTCAAATAATACTGCATTACTTCGACGATGTTTTCTGATTGGTACTATTCACGTCATAAAATGATTTCTTCAAAACGTCACATATATTTGTCTCTTTCTTTTTTTAAAATGTGCGTTGTAGCACTCAGCAACTGGCCACCTGCATGTTCTTGTGCACACTAAATCAGACAGCGCTATATGCAATCATCAGATTCAAATGTTAAGTTATATAGCACAGAATGGAAATCAGCAGTTCTTAGCATTCCACCTACTGTAACTTGCTTTCTTTTTTCTTCGGTTATAGTCTTGAATAAAAGTGCACTTGTTTTGTTATACTTTTACATCAACATATGTTCCTGTGTTTGAGCTACATGGGCATGCTCAAAAAATACACGTATAATGCCACGAAAAGTGCATGCAGACACTTCAGTTCGCAAGCATTGGTACGACAATGCAGTCACAAGTACACTGCAGAGCTTTAGCGCGTCTTTATGTGAAAACAGCATCAGATGGGGAGTGTCTGATGATTGCATATACAGTAATCCCTCCTCCATCGCGGGGGTTGCGTTCCAGAGCCACCCGCGAAATAAGAAAATCCGCGAAGTAGAAACCATATGTTTATATGGTTATTTTTATATTGTCATGCTTGGGTCACAGATTTGCGCAGAAACACAGGAGGTTGTAGAGAGACAGGAACGTTATTCAAACACTGCAAACAAACATTTGTCTCTTTTTCAAAAGTTTAAACTGTGCTCCATGACAAGACAGAGATGACAGTTCTGTCTCACAATTAAAAGAATGCAAACATATCTTCCTCTTCAAAGGAGTGCATGTCAGGAGCAGAGACTGTCATAAAGACAGAGGAAGCAAACAAATCAATAGGTCTGTTTGGCTTTTAAGTATGCGAAGCACCGCGGCACAAAGCTGTTGAAGGCGGCAGCTCACACCCCCTCCGTCAGGAGCAGGGAGAGAGAGAGAGAGAGAGAGACAGAGATAGAGAGACAGAGAAAAACAAACATGCAAAAATCAATACGTGCCCTTCGAGCTTTTAAGTATGCGAAGCACCGTGCAGCATGTCGCTTCACTAAGCAGCTGCACAGAAGGTAGCAATGTGAAGATAATCTTTCAGCATTTTTAGATGAGCGTCCGTATCGTCTAGGTGTGTGAACAGCCCCCCTGCTCACACCCCCTATGTCAGGATCAGAGAAAGCGCAAGAGAGAGAAAGAGAAAAGTAAGTTGGGTAGCTTCTCAGCCATCTGCCAATAGCGTCCCTTGTATGAAATCAACTGGGCAAACCAACTGAGGAAGCATGTACCAGAAATTAAAAGTCCCATTGTCCTCATAAATCCGCGAAACAGCAAAAAATCCGCGATATATATTTAAATATGCTTACATATAAAATCCGCGATAGAGTGAAGCCGCGAAAGGCGAAGCACGATATAGCGAGGGATCACTGTATGTATGTATATATATGTATGTGTATATATATATATGTATGTGTATATATGTATGTATGTGTATATATGTATATATGTATGTATGTATATATATGTATGTTTATATACATATATACATACATACATATATACATACATACTTATACATATATATACATACATATATACTGTAGCAGTAGAGGCGTGTGTCCACCTCTTGAACCCTCAGGTACCACTCCAAACACCAGGTAACAGTACAGTTCTTCTTTATTGCACAGTAATCACGTGCACAAAGCACCCTCCACTCCACACTACTCATATAAACAATAAACTCACAGTAATACTCTTTCCTCCTCGCCCAGACACTTCGCCACCCTACCTCCCAGCTCAGCTCAGTGTCTGGGCTTTCCCAGAGTCCTTTTATTCACACTGACCCAGAGGTGTTCCTGCCCAACAGTCCACAGTTCCTTATTCCTTCCAGGTCAGGGTAAAAGTCCTTTTCTTCAACCTGGAAGTACGTAATCTCTCCTGCTCACGTGACCAGGACGTACTTCCAGGTTATAGGGCACATATGAGTCCACAGGCTTCCCGACAGCGACTCCCAGTGGTCCCCAAGGTATCCAGCAGGGATGTGTATAAAAACTACATAGTCCATGAGGCCCTGCTGGAACTCGGGGCACGTCCATGCTGTTGGGAGAGCTCCTCCTGGCGGCCTGGGGGTGAAGGCCGGAATAGGAAGCCGGCAATCCACCACAATACATATATATATACACATACATACATATATATATATACACATACACACACACACACACATATACATATATATATATATATATATATAAATATATATATATGTGTGTGTGTGTGTGTGTGTATATATATGTATATGTATATGTATTTGTATATATATATATATATATATATATATATATATATATATATATATTATATATACACACACACACACACACAGTGGAACCTTGGACTGCGAGCATATTCGTTCCAGAAACGTGCTTGTAATCCAAAGCGCTCGTATATCAAAGCAAATTTATACAATAAGAAATAATGGAAACTCAGATGATTCGTTCCACAACCCAAAACTATTCATATAAAAATGATTAATACAAAATATAAAGTAAAAATACATTAAACAAATTAACCTGCACTTTACCTTTGAAATAAATCATGGCTGGTGTGAGTGAGTTTCTAAACTCTTTTGGGAATCCACCCAACGGGACGACACACGAAAGAGCGTCCCAAAGCAACCGCTGGCTCCCAGTGCTGTAACAGTTCGCCGTAAAAGCGAATCCGAAAAGATCACAGACATGCTATAAGCGCCTACCGTTGATGGGTGATACAAGGAACAAGGAACATTATAAATGCGCAGGGCACAGTATTACTTGGCCACGACCCTGCCTGACTGCTGTGTCTGTGTATAGGAGAGTGACAGTCCCGCTACAATAAATAACCGTGCTGTTCCTGTTTCAAGTTGAATAAAGCTGGTGTTGCTAAAGTACTGAGACTCAGCTTTGTGTTTTGGGGTGCAAGACAGGGACTCACACGTTACAACACACACACGTGGTCACAATGTTATACTAAACAGTATACGCTCGTACGGATGCCGACTGTACGAGTGAGGCATGCTGACTGAGCCGAGAATGGGAGACGATTACCCACAATCCCGCAGTGAGAGAGAGAGAGGAGAACCATCAGCTCAGTTGTGATCACATGATGCTAAGTGGATAAAGCGGATACAGACTACTCATATTGCAAGACCTCGCTCGTTCATCAAGTCAAAATTTACTAAAATTTTTAGCTCGTCTTACGAAACACTCGCAGACCAAGTTACTCGCAATCCAAGGTTCCACTGTATATATTTATTAACTTAATGTTGTGAATAGTTTTAGTTATGTATAAATATATTATGCATTATCAAAGGAACAACAGCAGCATGTAAAACAGACAATTATTATTATTATTATGACTTGACACTTAGCAAAAATACTCCAGGTAAAGTACAAAAACCTGTGTAACATGCACATTCTGGAAAACTTAAGAACATCAAAACACCATGCCATTTGATAACATGGCATTGGATATATAAACAAAAAATGAAGGATATTCTTTATGCCACAATCAGACACATTTTGAAAGAACTGAAAAATCAACAAGTTAAGAAACTTTGACCTGTATAATAAAAAAAATAATAAATTAATTTTAGGTTGATGTGATTTGTGGCAATTAAAAAACACCACCATTAACAAAAACTTCATATTATGTTATTAGTTGGACGTAAAATGATGGGTCATATAATTGGAATTTTAAACTTATATCAAATGTTTATTGTGTCATTTAATGGGTATTCACTTCAATAGACTCCGCTATAGAAAACCCATGATAAGTTAGGTGGCAACTTGGCCGAGAGTCTCTCAGACAGCGAATTTGTTTTTAACTTTCTCTTTAACAATAATAATCTACTCTGTTGTTAACAGCTATTGTTCATCAATTAATTAATTAACAGATATTGTTGATTTCCATTTATGTTAAATCATTGCCTGCCTTATTCTCCATGAGTTTTAACAAATCTGTATTCATATATTTACCAGTTCTGTATTTAGTAATTAGTATAATCTAGACTTGTATTTTAACTGAGAATTGTTCACTGCACTTTGCCCCTGCGCTCACTGAAGTCTGCTATATAAGAAATACGGCAGTGCAGAAAGTTACTGAATCTTTCAGAGTTTTACATATTCCTGCATAAATATGATTTAAAGCATCATCAGATTTTCACACATATCCTAAAAGTAGATATGCAGAACCTAGCTAAACAAATTAGATAAAAATATCATACTTTGTCATTTAAGTATTGAGGAAAAATCACCCAGTATTACACACCTGTGAGTGGCAAAAGTATGTGAACCTACCAGATAATCTGAAGGTGAGATTAGAGTGAGGCATTATCAATCAATAAGATGGCAATCAGGTGTGAATAGGCACCCTGTTTATATAAAAAAAAACCAGTCCTATCAATGCCTTCATCTTCAAACAAGTATGTGCAGTGTCAGTGTATCATGTCACGAACAAAGCACATTTCAGAGGACCTCAGAAAAAGAATTATTGATGCTCATCGTGCTGGGAAAGGCTACAAAACCATCTCTAAAAAGTTTGAACTGCACCAATCCATAGTCAGACAGATTGTGTACAAATGGAGAAAGTTTAAGACTATTGTTACTCTCCCCAGGAGTGGTCGACCAACAAATATCACTCCAAGGGAAAGGTGTGCGATTGTACACAAGATATCAAAAGAACCAGGGGTAACTTTTAAGCAAGTATAAGCCTCTCTCACATTAGTTTATGGTAACAATCATGAATCTACCATCAGAAGAACACTGAACAACAGTGGTTTGCATGGCAGAGTTGCAAGGGGAAAGCTACTGCTTTCCAAAAAAATATTGCATCTATAGTTTGCTGAAGAGCATGTGCACAAGTCTGAAAGTAATGTTTTATGGACGGATGAGACTAAAATAGAACATTTTGGTTCAAATGAGAAGCGTTACATTTGGAGAAAGAAAAACACTGCATTCCAGCATGAGAAACTCAACTGTGAAACATGGTGGTCGGAGGATCAGGCTTTGGGACTGTATTGCTGTGTCTGGGCTAGGACAGCCTGCCATTGTGGATGGGAAAATTAATTCTGAATCATATGAGCAAATTCTAAAGGGAAATGTCAGAACATCTGTCTATGGACTACATCTCAAGAGAAACTGGGTCATGCAGCACGACAATGACCCCAAGCACAGAAGTCATTCTACCAAAGAGTGGTTGAAGAAGAATACAAAAGGTTTTGGAATGGCCAAGTCAAAGTCCTGACCTTAACCAAATAGAAATGTTGTGAAAGGGCCTGAAGTTGAAGTAATTTTGTATGGAGGAATTAGCTAAAATTCCTTCAAGCCGATGTGTAGGAGTGATCCACTCATACCAGAAATGTTTAGTTGCAGTTACTGCAGCAAAAAGGGGTCATGCCAAATACTAAAAGCAAAGATTTACATACATTTCCAATATTTTCCTCAAAAAATAAAAGACCAAGCATATTTTTCTCTCATTTCTTCAATTGTTCTTTACCTACTATCAGGACAAGCATGTAAATCTGATGATGTTCTAGGTCCCATTTATGAAAGAATATGGAAAATTCTGAAGGATTCTCTAACTTTCAAGCAACACTAAGTTGTTGATGTGATATGTAAAGTGTGATGCGTGTCATATAATGAGCATTCTATATAAAGTGTGATGCGCTTTTAAGAGCTGAAGCACAAACCGTTCTACACTGTAACACTTTGTATTGTGCCTTTAGATATTAAGAAAACACAGCACAATGCTGGATTGATTTTATATTAAAGTTATGTTTGTATTAAAACTTGAGTAGCTCTTCTTTGAAATATTTTACAGTTTGGATGCAGGGGACACAACTTTCATAAGGAAGAAAACTTAAAAGCTAACTGGATTTCAACTTGCAGGTGACTCAACTATCCAAAATGGTAAAACCCACAAGCTATGATGCTGAAATTATAGTTTTGCAGGCAATCTAGCAAATGAGAATTCCAAACACCTAGCAAAAAAGGTGAGGCAGTGTTTTTAACTTGGCCCTTTTTGTTTAACACTAGAATTACCAGAGCCTACGAAAAAACTCGTAAATCCGTCCCACCTTAAATCGCGTCTTAAATCCGTTTGCACCTCTCCGCCAGAGTCCTTTGTCATCTAAATGTGCTGATAAAGCTACTAGCAGCCAGCTATTCCATCCCCCCACCGACTTAGAATGAACTTCTCTCCTAGCTCAAGCCTTGCCTTGATTTGATTACCTGGGATTGAAGTGGAGTTTTACAGTGGAAATAATTCTAGCGTTATTTGGAATACACGCATTTCATGTGTGTTCCATTTCTATAGTTGGCTGTGCAAACACATTTTTAAAACAGAAACGTTTTTCATATTCTAATAGTAAATGACAAAATGTAGGCATAAACTATATAACGTATGAAGCCTGAAGTCCATATATCAAAGAAACACTTTCACAAAAGGTACAAATAAAAGAACACGTGCGCCTTCATTCAAAAAAAAAAAAAAAAAAAAAAAAAGCCGCGTTAGCATGCCACATTGACACTCTTACTACAACCGCCGCGGTGGTGTAATGGTATCAGCGCCTGACTGGGAATCTGAGGGTGGCGAGTTCGATTCCGCACGGCTCCACTTCGAGAAATTAACTGCTCTTATTCTTACAATTTTAGAATAACAATATAAATTTGATTTCAGTCTGTAACAGGCGGTGTAACTTATGATACTGGTAAAGGTTAGCTTTTTTTTTTTTTTTAATTCACTTTTCATTCTCGCAGTCACATTCAGAATCAATCCATACAACCCCATCTGACACAGCTGGTTTCACATAAATAAAAGTGCACTTTTATTCAAGACTATAACCGAAGAATAAAGAAAGCAAGTTACAGTTGGTGGTTGATACGACAGCTTGCGTGGTGCAATGTTAAGAACTGCTGATTTCCGATCCGTGCTATATAAAATCATCACATTCAAATATTAACAGTTCCCACACACCCAAGGTCCGCCATTCCTACATTTACAACATATGTACTTGTTGCAGTGTACACACCTCTCTGTGCTATGGTTCCTATTACAGTGAATGAGCACCTGACACTGTACTTTCTTCCCTGGGGGAAGCTGAGGTCTTAGAACGGAAGTTTGTTGATGCTGTATCATCTTTTCTTTTTCCATCGCCTTTTCCTGTAAGAAGCGACGACTAAGTTCCTCTGCAAGGTGAGCCATGAACACTCTTCTTTCCTCAGCGGACCCCGTGCATGCCTTATACAGTACGTGTGCGTTCATCGCTGCTAGGTCAAGGATGTTGTACAACACAGCAACCGGCCACCTGCGTGTTCCTGTGCGCACTGAACAAGCACGCGCCTTCTGGTCCATGATGTCAACGCCACGCTGGGGAAAAAAGAAAGACAAATATATGTGACATTTTGAAGAAATCATTTTATCACCAGAAGAGCACCAGAATACTTCGTCACACTAATATTTTTTTTCATTAGCATACCTTCATGTGGTTGTAGTCTGTGACCGTGTTTGTTTTTTTTTTTTTTTATCTTGCCCAATCTCCACATCATGGTGCATTGTGCTGAGAATGCAGACAGACTTCATCTTTTTGGGCACATACACTGTCAGCATGGCACTGGGAGATCTAAACACCAGCGTGGAGAATTGTTCGTGTACTGAACTGACTTTAGCTGCAGGTGGAAGTTCCCGTCGCACTTTATTCATGGTGCCAAGCAGAGTTGTATTGCGGTGCAGCAGTCTATTAGCCAGCGAAAGTGACGTGAAGAAGTTGTCTGTTGTTACGGTTCTGCCTTTGTCCAGAAATGGCTCCATAAGCTTTATGACCACAGACTCGGAAAGTCTTTCTCCCGTGGGACGACTGGGATCTTTTCCTAAATAAGGAGTGGCATTGCACATGTACTTTGTCTCCAAATCTGCCGCAATCCAAAAAGGCAGAACCGTAACAACAGACAACTTCTTCACGTCACTTTCGCTGGCTAATAGACTGCTGCACCGCAATACAACTCTGCTTGGCACCATGAATAAAGTGCGACGGGAACTTCCACCTGCAGCTAAAGTCAGTTCAGTACACGAACAATTCTCCACGCTGGTGTTTAGATCTCCCAGTGCCATGCTGACAGTGTATGTGCCCAAAAAGATGAAGTCTGTCTGCATTCTCAGCACAATGCACCATGATGTGGAGATTGGGCAAGATAAAAAAAAAAAAAAACAAACACGGTCACAGACTACAACCACATGAAGGTATGCTAATGAAAAAAATATTAGTGTGACGAAGTATTCTGGTGCTCTTCTGGTGATAAAATGATTTCTTCAAAATGTCACATATATTTGTCTTTCTTTTTTCCCCAGCGTGGCGTTGACATCATGGACCAGAAGGCGCGTGCTTGTTCAGTGCGCACAGGAACACGCAGGTGGCCGGTTGCTGTGTTGTACAACATCCTTGACCTAGCAGCGATGAACGCACACGTACTGTATAAGGCATGCGCGGGGTCCGCTGAGGAAAGAAGAGTGTTCATGGCTCACCTTGCAGAGGAACTTAGTCGTCGCTTCTTACAGGAAAAGGCGATGGAAAAAGAAAAGATGATACAGCATCAACAAACTTCCGTTCTAAGACCTCAGCTTCCCCCAGGGAAGAAAGTACAGTGTCAGGTGCTCATTCACTGTAATAGGAACCATAGCACAGAGAGGTGTGTACACTGCAACAAGTACACATGTTGTAAATGTAGGAATGGCGGACCTTGGGTGTGTGGGAACTGTTAATATTTGAATGTGATGATTTTATATAGCACGGATCGGAAATCAGCAGTTCTTAACATTGCACCACGCAAGCTGTCGTATCAACCACCAACTGTAACTTGCTTTCTTTATTCTTCGGTTATAGTCTTGAATAAAAGTGCACTTTTATTTATGTGAAACCAGCTGTGTCAGATGGGGTTGTATGGATTGATTCTGAATGTGACTGCGAGAATGAAAAGTGAATT
Organism: Erpetoichthys calabaricus; assembly: GCF_900747795.2. Taxonomy (NCBI): domain Eukaryota; kingdom Metazoa; phylum Chordata; class Cladistia; order Polypteriformes; family Polypteridae; genus Erpetoichthys; species Erpetoichthys calabaricus. The sequence continues at coordinate 53,479,559 of NC_041410.2, read as the reverse complement.
AAAAAAAAAAAAAAGCTAACCTTTACCAGTATCATAAGTTACACCGCCTGTTACAGACTGAAATCAAATTTATATTGTTATTCTAAAATTGTAAGAATAAGAGCAGTTAATTTCTCGAAGTGGAGCCGTGCGGAATCGAACTCGCCACCCTCAGATTCCCAGTCAGGCGCTGATACCATTACACCACCGCGGCGGTTGTAGTAAGAGTGTCAATGTGGCATGCTAACGCGGCTTTTTTTTTTTTTTTTTTGAATGAAGGCGCACGTGTTCTTTTATTTGTACCTTTTGTGAAAGTGTTTCTTTGATATATGGACTTCAGGCTTCATACGTTATATAGTTTATGCCTACATTTTGTCATTTACTATTAGAATATGAAAAACGTTTCTGTTTTAAAAATGTGTTTGCACAGCCAACTATAGAAATGGAACACACATGAAATGCGTGTATTCCAAATAACGCTAGAATTATTTCCACTGTAAAACTCCACTTCAATCCCAGGTAATCAAATCAAGGCAAGGCTTGAGCTAGGAGAGAAGTTCATTCTAAGTCGGTGGGGGGATGGAATAGCTGGCTGCTAGTAGCTTTATCAGCACATTTAGATGACAAAGGACTCTGGCGGAGAGGTGCAAACGGATTTACGAGTTTTTTTCGTAGGCTCTGGTAATTCTAGTGTTAAGCACATATTTGCGGCACAGTTTACCCCGTACTCTTATGCCTGGCCCCTGCAGGCTGCCCTGCAGTGCCAACCATGGGTTAGAGACATGATGATACTGGTTGGATATTTTCTATGCAGTGTATTAATTTGTGGGTTGGAAAAAAAAATCTCAGAAATCCAGGACAAAAGGGCTTTTTTTTTCCCAGAAAATTTGGGACGTCTACTCAGTCTAATTTAATTATTAATACTAAATTATTTTTCCTCGGCAGCAAGCGAATGTTGTTTTGCAGACACAAATCTTGAAGTATTTCTTCATAGGTCGCCCAACAATGAAGCAGTAGTGTGTTTTTTGCTTACTGAACTCCATAATCTGTCTTGCCACACTTGCTAAACAGATGTTTAAGTACTTCCACAGAATGAATCACATTCACAACTATTGATAAATGCATGCTTATGTCTTTAGTAAGTTGCCCAAGTAGTTCAAGTAATCATATTTTCCACAAGTCCCCACTGACGTGCCATGAGAGACACAGGAAGCTTGTATTCAGCATCTTACGCCACAAGTGTGCACTTCTGATAAACCAGACTTTTCAACATATTTTGCATGCTCTTCCAAAGAGTTGGGACAGCTTGCTATAGCATTCTTATTAGGAAGCATAGCTCTGTTTGCATTTCACCCAGCTGTGAAACGGGAAGCTGCGAGTTCTTAAAATGAGTGACTATTTGTCTCCCAATGGCAATGCAATCAGAGATGATTCTCTGGCTCAACAAGTCTTCATTCACAGTGAGCTGCAATGTGTGAGCCATGCAGTTTAAACTTTGATTGCCACTTTCTTCCATAGTTTTCACCATTTTGCAAGCGCAGTCAAGAAGTACAATGTGCACATTGCTTTTTGAAATGTTCCATTTTGCTAGCCCAAAATTGTTCTCATCATATGATGCAGGCAGTAAGGTATCTGCAAAGTACTGCCAGCTTGGAAGAATGTACCAAGGTTCTACATGGTGCAGTATCCTTTAATTGTGAAGCTGTCTTGAGGAACAGTCTTCACATTTTGAAGGGATTGCTATATGAGGCTACTGGCTGTAAACGTACTAGCATCTCATTTAACTTTCATTTTGGTAGTATTAGTATTTAGAAATTCCATATAACATTCATTATGGTAGTTCTTCAGATGGGTAATTAAATGTTTGGTATTGAATGATTTAATTCTGCTGCCTCCTTGAATTATCTCATTTTTGAAGGAAGAGCGGAGAGCATCACTGTTAAATTCTTTTTTAGCAGAGCAATATGACCACTTGGTCAACATGCTGCTTTACTAACAATAGTTGTCCAGTGAATAAACAATGCACTCCATGTTCCTGTCCACAAAACTGGGAAACACCATTTTATTTTTGTTTTATTGTGTGTGCACACACACATACACACTGTTGCAGCATATACACTTAAAAATATCTGTTCACAATAATGTCTGCCACACCAAACAATGAAAAAATATATTACAATTATTCAATTAACTGATAATGTTGGCAAGTCTGAAGTGTTGATCAGTAGTTCTGCCACACCAAACAATAAAAAAATATAATAAAATTTTTCGATGAACTGATAATTTTGGCAAGTCTGAAGTATTGGTCAGTGGTATCTGCCACAATTTACACATCAGACCGATGCTAAAGTCATCACTATTGATGAACATGTAAAATGTAACAATACAGTTGCCAATATATCATGCATCTCTAATCACTGCAATAAAAGTGAATACTAACATTATTAGGAATAAAGGAAACCATGGATAAAAGTCACAATAGTAATCCAATACTAGTCAACCTGCAGTGAAGGTTTCAGCAACAGATCCAACTCTTATCTCCTTCACCCCCCACCCCCTCGATAAACTACCCCTTGAGGGCACTGAAGCAAAGACAGCCCCACCTCTTCCAGTCTGCCTGATATAAAAGGAGATAAAAGGAGAATGCTCCCAAGAGTAGTTAGTTCGTTAGGTGCCACCGTGAGTGGCAGCCTTTCCAGCAGCTCCATGTAGGACTTTATCTTCTTTATCTTTCTACCTTTTTCTCTATCTCTCTGATCACTCCTACCACTTTCTTTTATATGGACTCGCGTCCTGGACACTTTTTACTACTTGGACATGGACTTTTACACACAGAGACTCGTCTATTCAGGTAGTCAACTTCTAGCTCTGAGAACAAAGGCCCGTGCTGGTGTGGTTCCCTATGTTCCTGACGAAGTAAGAAGGCCGTATCGTGGCAGCAGAGCCGGCGCCAATGTAACGGTTGTCACATATTTTTTTTTGTGTGCTTTTAACTGTTTCTGCCGCTTGCTTCCCTTTAAAGATTATGTCCAAAGGAATAATTGACTGTGGGATATCTCTTTAAGGGGAGTAGGGGTCCAAACAACGCCTGGGGGTCCTTGCCAAAATGCACTTTGGTGTGACGTAAGAGGAAGAACAGACTAAAAAAGGCAAGGAGGCGCGTATTTGAAAAGAGAGAGGAGTGAGAAGGAAGTTTGTTTAAAAGAGTTATCTGGGAAGGTGAATTGATAAAGGAAGTGATTGGTAAAGCATGTAAAGTTCCCAAAAATACAAACGGTTGGACGCATCGAAAAGCAGAGGTGCTGGCTAATCGGAGAGGAACCTTGGAGCGCACGGCTTATCGTTGCATTTGCGATGCGAGCAGCGGCCATGGAGGGACGCTAACGCAGAGACACCCGGGTGAGACGGATTTCAGCTTGTAACAAAGAATCGTCGCCAGGCAGGTGAGATTGCTTCTTTTACCATATTAAATCAGAATACGAGTCAGCGGAGAGTATCTGACTGGATTGCTGAATTTATCACAGACTTCCCAGGCCGTGTGATTTAGAGACTTTAAACAAATATAAAAGGGACTGGTGAACGTATGGGGATTGTGTGTGCATGTGTCTAATTTATATTTGTATATTTGTGTGTACAGTAATCCCTCGCTACATCGCGCTTCGACTTTCACGGCTTCACTCTATCGCGGATTTTATATGTAAGCATATCTAAATATATAACACGGATTTTTCGCTGCTTCGCGGGTTTCTGCGGACAATGGGTCTTTTTACTTCTGGTACACGCTTCCTCAGTTGGTCTGCCCAGTTGATTTCATACAAGGGACGCTATTGGCGGATGACTGAGAAGCTACCTAATCAGAGCACACAGTTAAAGTTCCTGTGTGCTGATTGGCTCAGCGACGGAGTGCTGCATTAACCAGGAAGTCTCATCTCACTCATTCAGCATTAACGTGCTCCTGCTACTGCTTCAGGGGCCATGTCCAAGCGCCAACAGAAGATGCAAATGATTGCAGAAAAGGTAAAAGTTTTGGATATGTTGAAGGAAGGGAACAGCTACACCGCTGCAGGACACCATTACAGCATGAGTCCACGATTCTTTTTATTTAAAAAGGAGGAAAAGCATATAAGATCTACAGCCGCAGTGTATTTTAACGAGTTGCAAGTGGACGTGATAAGGCAGTAGTCTGGATGAAATCTGCTTGAGGGATTTGGATTGAAGACTGCCAGAAGAACAACAACGGCGATGCTACACAATCGCCTGAAGAGGCTCCTTTAGAAGAGCTGTAACGCTATCCTTTGTTGTGCAGTAAAATTAAACTCATCGTTATCGGACAAATCGTCGTGTCATTGTTGGTGAGTAACCATAATTAATTATCTACGTACAGTACTTATTACATGTACATAGTTTAGTGTCACTGTACACACATTTTACTGTATACAATTTTTCTTGCATTGTACGTATTTATTGCTGGTGGCCTGTCTGTCGTAATGGCTGTAACATATGTGATATCGGAGATGCTCGATACCTTTAAAATAATATTTAGGTTTTACTGTATATAAACTGTGTTTACATACATAATTTCAACGAATCTTACCTAATATCTAAGAGAATACAAAGGGTTTATGCTGTATAATTGTGCGGGAAATGTTTATAATAGTGTGGGAGAGTTTATAAGGGCTTAAAATATATAAAAAGAACCATATGAACATATGGTTTCTACTTCGCGGATTTTCACCTTTCGCGGGGGGTTTTGGAACGCAACCCCCGCAATGGAGGAAGGATTACTGTGTGTATATATATATATATATATATATATATATATATATATATATATATATATATATATATATATATATATATACACTAGCAAAATACCCGCGCTTCGCAGCGGAGAAGTAGTGTGTTAAAGAGGTTATGAAAAAGTAAAGGAAACATTTTAAAAATAACGTAACATGATTGTCAATGTAATTGTGTTGTCATTGTTATGAGTGTTGCTGTCATATATATATATATACATATACATACACACATATATTATATATATATATATATATATATATATATATATATATATATATATATACACACACACACACACATATACAGATATATCATATATATATATATATATATATATATATATATATACATATACATACATACATACATACATACATACATACATACATACATATACACACATACATGCACTTACAATAACATAGAAATCAATATAAACAACATTAACATCATTATCATATGAGAATATGAAGTAATATATAAGAACCACATTTCATATAAATATAAATTATTAAACAGTAAAATCTTCTTCTATAATTTGCTACCGTGGCTATTCGTTTGTCTGTCCAGGATTTTAAATCACCTGTAGCTCGCAAACCGTTTCACCTATTGACTTGAAATCTGGTACACATATAGTACGTCACGTCTGCTATCCGCTTTATGGGTGAAGATTGTATTACTCTTTTTATCTTTATTTTATTTTATTGTAGAATCAACTCCTATCTGCGCACACCAGGGCGGCCGTGGGCGGATGCGTATGGTGTATTCACTCCATGTTATCGTGCATTGCGCTGTCACTGGTATTTTGATAAAAGAATTTGAACAACATATAAGAAGCGTATAAATTATTAAACCGTAAAACATTAACATTTAAGAAATAAAGTTACATTGAGTACTACTGCAGTGCCTTCGGGTATACCTCATTTTTTCTTGGCCCATTACATGCTTAAATGCATACATTTTTTGGTGCTCCTACCCGAGAACACGCGACATATAACCGACCGTGGGAGAAGCATGGATTTTAAACACACGTTGAGTTCATCTGCTGGTCTCCCTCGTGGAATAACTGGTAATGTTTGACTAAAATCTACAGCGAGTAAAACGACATTACCTCCTTTTGTTTTTTTTTTTTACGATCTCTGAGATCTTGCTTTTTTTGGTTCAAGGCTTCATAAGCTCTTTTATGTTCCATGGTGTACTTATCCCAAACCATCATCTTTGAATGTTGCAAGACTTTCGCCTTGTATGTAGATCGGGGTAATTACATTCATTGCATTCCTAGTCTGAATCACAATCTGATTGTATGGGTGGTTAACTGGCAGGTAACGCTTATGCTTGGTCATCAAGTCGTCTAACATCCGCTACGTGCCCTCTTTTAATTGCGAGCAGATATATATAGCCAAATTCTCGCGCTTTGTTGCGGCGAAGTACTGCTTTTAATTTTTTATTAAGAAGAAAAGAAAAACCTTTTTAAATGGATCGAAAATATACCAATAACAATTTGTTAAAGGATCTGTTTTTTTGTGAAGCTCCCTTTTCACAGCTGTCGCGCTACGGCGTGTGCTTCGTTTATTTGACAGTATGTAGATCGTGGTAATTACATTCATGGCATTCGTTTTCTGAATCACAATCTGATTGTATGGGTGGTTACCTGCCAGGTCACGCTTGTGGTTTGTCAGCAAGTCGCCTTACGTCCGCCACGTGCCCTCTTTCTGTTCCCAGAAGCAGATCATAGAATGGTTTTAATAGTTTACTTTCAAATAATGCAAAGAGTATGCGACATGTGTTTCTCCCTAATTTTGGGCTCATCAGGCGTACACACTCACTGCAGCCCCTCTCTGGAATCGAATCTCGAACGTCAGCGCCAGATTTGAAGCCCCTAACGTTCCGCTACGGCGTGTGGTTCGTTTATACCTCGTGTCTTCTCATTAAACTTTTATCTTGCGAATATGTTATTGCAATCCGCAGCGGGAGCGTTTCTATAAACTTAATTTAAACTTACGTTTTACACCGTGCTTTTTTCCCTTATGAAGATGCTTGTATGCTTCACTCGCTCGCTTCTTATTGTTTCGCTCCCTTCTCAATTGTTTAATGAATTTTTTGTTCTTCGCTGTTTGCGGCGCCAGAGTTGAAGCCCCTAACGTTGCGGTCAGCAAGTCGGCTAACATCCGCCATGTGCCGTCTTTCAGTTGCGAGAAGCAGATCATAGAATGGTTTTAATAGTTTACTTTCAAATAATGCAAAGAGTATGCGATATGTGTTTCTCCCTAATTCTGGACTCATCAGGCGTACACACTCACTGCATCCGCTCTCGGGAATCGAATCTCGAACGTCAGCGCCAGAGGTGAAGCCCCTAACGTTGCGCTACGGCGTGTGGTTCGTTTATACCTCGTGTCTTCTCATTAAACTTTTATCTCGCGAATATGTTATTGCAATCCGCAACGGGAGCGTTTCTATAAACTTAATTTAAACTTACGTTTTACACCATGCTTTTTTCCCTTATGAAAAAGATGCTTGTATGCTTCACTCGCTCGCTTCTTATTGTTTCGCTCTCTTCTCAATTGTTAAATGAATTTTTTGTTCTTCCCTGTTTGCGGCTCATCCTTCATTTCTCCCTACTGCGTTCTTTTATCTCGTGAATATGTTATTGCAATCCGCAGCGGGAGCGTTTCTATAAACTTAATTTAAACTTACGTTTTACACCGTGCTTTGTTTCCCTTATGAAGATGCTTGTATGCTTTACTCGCTCGCTTCTTATTGTTTCGCTCCCTTCTCAATTGTTTAATGAATTTTTTGTTCTTCGCTGTTTGCGGCTCCTCCTTCATTTCTCCCTACTGGGTTCACAGTCTTTTCACGTGATTACGTGACACTCAACTCCTCCTCCCACGGTCATCGAGCTGCCGTCCATTACAGTATATTGTGAAAAAAGAGGTGCCAGTTATGACCATTACGCGTTGAATTTCGAAATGAAACCTGCCTAACTTTTGTAAGTAAGCTGTAAGGAATCAGCCTGCCAAATTTCAGCCTTCCACCTACACGGGAAGTTGCAGAATTAGTGATGAGTCAGTCAGTCAGTCAGTGAGGGCTTTGCCTTTTATTAATTAGTATTGATATATATTTATATATGTGTGTATTTAGACGGGTATGTTTTGTTTGATTTATAATATATATTCTTTTTGTTTGGCTAAATAATTGTTGGGGTGATTATTTCTTTTTATTTTGTATAAATTCATAAAAGACAACTCCATCTGGGGACATCAAATTGGGGCTCAGGTTCTGTCGGGTTTCGTACCTAATAGAATTTAATTTACCTAAGAGTAGGAGTGTGTGTTCCGGGCTCCTTATTCAATTTAAGAGGAACTCGCTACACCAAGCTAAAGGCAAGGCGGCTAGCGAGGAAATGGTGATACAAGCCTTCGGTGCCTTTTGTGATCCTGGGAAGTGTGAACTCACTACCAAATAAGATCGATGAACTGGCTGCACTGGTGAAAAACGTCAGGAACTACAGAGAATGCAGTTTGTTGTGTTTTTGTGGAACATGGCTAACAACTAGCATCCCAGATGCTGACGTGGAGCTACCCGGGTTTAGCACAGTTAGAGCAGACAGAAACACAAGTAAGCGGAAAGGAGGAGGACTCGCTCTATATGTGAATACAAGATGGTGCAACTCTGGACATGTAAACATCAAAATCTCCACTTGCTGCAGGGACATCGAACTGTTGGCCATAAGTTTGCGTCCCTATTACTTGCCCAGAGAGTTTGGACATGTCATTGTTGCTATTGTATACATCCCACGTCAGGCGGACGTGGAGATAGCAGGTGACATCATCCATTCTGATGTTGCTAAACTGCAAACGCAGCACCCTGAGGTGCTTGTGCTAATCGCTGGAGACTTTAACCATGTGACGCTGGACAAAACATTACCTGCCTTCACCCAGTATATGGATTGTAACACTCGAGGAAATAGGACTATTAACCTTCTGTATGCAAACATTAAAGACGCATACAGCGCCACCCCGCTGCCTGCGCTTGGGAAAGCAGATCATATCCTGGTGCTGCTTCAGCCTCACTACAAACCAAGAGTGAAGGAGCTACCTACAACCACACGCTCATTCAGGAAGTGGTCCCCTGAGGCAGAGCAGGCTCTTAGAGACTGCTTTGGAACTACGGACTGGGGTATCCTGCAAGGATCATATAGTGAGAACATTGAGGAGGTTGTTGACTGCACTACTGACTACATCAACTTCTGTATGGACATTGTAGTTCCAGTAAGAACAGTACGCTGCTATGCTAACAACAAGCCATGGATTACAAGTGACATCAAGGGCCTTTTGAACCAAAGAAAAGGGCTTTTAAAGACGGTGATCAGCATGAGCTCAAGCACGAGCAGAAGGAACTCCTAAGTCTAGCTCAGGGCGGCGAAGGAGCAGTACAGGAGAAAACTGGAGCAAAAGTTGCAGAATAACAGCATGAAGGAAGTGTGGGATGGGATGAAGACCATGGAGTGGCTGTTGCTTCACCACTTGAGACCACAGGTCTGCCACGCCCTCGACTCTCTGCAGTTTGCATACCAGGAGAAGGTGGGAGCAGAGGATGCCATCATCTACATGTTACACCGAACCCTCTCCCACTTGGACAGAGGCAGTGGTGCAGTAAGAATTATGTTTCTGAACTTCTCTAGCGCCATCAACACCATCCAACCTCTGCTCCTTAGGGACAAGCAGACAGAGATGGCAGTAGATTCATACCTGATGGCATGGATTGTGGACTATCTTACAGACCTCAGTATGTGCATCTCGGGAACTGCAGTGCAGGTCTGACATTCTGGTCAGCAACACAGGAGCACCGCAGGGGACTGTATTTTCTCTGGTCCTGTTCAGCCTATATACAGTGCATCCGGAAAGTATTCACAGCGCATCACTTTTTCCACATTTTGTTATATTACAGCCTTATTCCAAAATGGATTAAATCCATTTTTTTCCTCAGAATTCTACACACAACACCCCATAATGACAACGTGAAAAAAGTTTACTTGAGATTTTTGCAAATTTATTAAAAATAAAAACACTGAGAAAGCACATGTACATAAGTATTCACAGCCTTTGCCGTGAAGCTCAAAATTGAGCTCAGGTGCATCCTGTTTCCCCTGATCATCCTTGAGATGTTTCTGCAGCTTAATTGGAGTCCACCTTGTGGTAAATTCAGTTGATTGGACATGATTTGGAAAGGCACACACCTGTCTATATAAGGTCCCACAGTTGACAGTTCATGTCAGAGCACAAACCAAGCATGAAGTCAAAGGAATTGTCTGTAGACCACAGAGACAGGATTTTCTCGAGGCACAAATCTGGGGAAGGTTACAGAAAAATTTCTGCTGCTTTGAAGGTCCCAATGAACACAGTGAACTCCATTCATCCATAAGTGGAAGAAGTTTGAAACCACCAGGACTCTTCCTAGAGCTGGCTGGCCATCTAAACTGAGTGATCTGGGGAGAAGAGCCTTAGTCAGGGAGGTGACCAAGAACCCGATGATCACTCTGTCAGAGCTCCAGAGGTCCTCTTTGGAGAGAGGAGAACCTTCCAGAAGGAGAACCATCTCTGCAGTAATCCACTAATCAGGCCTGTATGTTAGAGTGGCCAGATGGAAGCCACTCCTTAGTAAAAGGCACATGGCAGCCCGCCTGGAGTTTGCCAAAAGGCACCTGAAGGACTCTCAGACAATGAGGAAAAAAAATTCTCTGGTCTGATGAGACAAAGATTGAACTCTTTGGTGTGAATGCCAGACGTCACGTTTGGAGGAAACCAGGCACCGACATCACCAGGCCAATACCATCCCTACAGTGGAGCATGGTGGTGGCAGCATCATGCTGTGGGGATGTTTTTCAGCGGCAGGGACTGGGAGACTAGTCAGGATAAAGGGAAAGATGACTGCAGCAATGTACAGAGACATCCTGGATGAAAACCTGTTCCAGAGCGCTCATGACCTCAGACTGGGGCGACGATTCATCTTTCAGCAGGACAACGACCCTAAGCACACAGCCAAGATATCAAAGGAGTGGCTTCAGGACAACTCTGTGAATGTCCTTGAGTGGACCAGCCTTGAATCCGATTGAACATCGCTGGAGAGATCTTAAAATGGCTGTACACCGACGCTTCCCATCCAACCTGATGGAGCTTGAGAGGTGCTGCAACGAGGAATGGGAGAAACTGACCAAGGATAGGTGTGCCAAGCTTGTGGCATCATATTCAAAAAGACTTGAGGCTGTAATTGCTGCCAAAGGTGCATCGACAAAGTATTGAGCAGAGGCTGTGAATACTTATGTACATGTGATTTTTTTTTTATTTTTAATAAATTTGCAAAAACCTCAAGTAAACTTTTTTCACATTGTCATTATGGGGTGTTGTGTGTAGAATTCTGAGGAAAAAAATGAATTTAATCCATTTTGGAATAAGGCTGTAACATAATAAAATGTGGAAAAAGTGATGCGCTGTGAATACTTTCCGGATGCACTGTACATCGGACTTCCAATATAACTCGGAGTCCTGCCATGTGCAAAAGCTCGCTAACAACACTGCTATCGTGGGCTGCATCAGGAGTGGCAGGAGGAGGAGTATAGGGACCTAATCAAGGACTTTGTTAAATGGTGCGACTCAAACCACCTACACCTGAACACCAGCAAAACCAAAGAGCTGGTGGTGGATTTTAGGACACCCAGGCCCCTCCTGGACCCCGTGATCATCAGAGGTGACTGTGTGCAGAGGGTGCAGACCTATAAATAACTGGGAGTGCAGCTGGATGATAAATTGGACTGGACTGCCAATACTGATGCTCTGTGCAAGAAAGGACAGAGCCGACTATACTTCCTTAGAAGGCTGGCGTCCTTCAACATCTGCAATAAGATGCTGCAGATGTTCTATCAGATGGTTGTGGCGAGTGCCCTCTTCTACACAGGGGTGTGCTGGGGAGGCAGCATTAAGAAGAAGGACACCTCACGCCTGGACAAACTGGTGAGGAAGGCAGGCTCTATTGTAGGCACAGAGCTGGACAGTTTGACATCTGTGGCAGAGCAGGCTCTTGTCAATAATGGAGAATCCACTGCATCCACTAAAATGTCATCTCCAGACACAGGAGCAGCTTCAGCGACAGACTGCTGTCAATGTCCTGCTCCACTGATAGACTGAGGAGATCGTTCCTCCCCCACACTACTCTTCAATTCCACCCGGGGGGGGGTAAACGTTAACATTATACAAAGTTATTGTCTGTTTTACCTGCATTTTTTATCACTCTTTAATTTAATATTGTTTCTTTATCAGTATGCTGCTGCTGGAGTATGTGAATTTCCCCTTGGGGTTAATAAAGTATCTATCTATCATTTTCATGCTGACCTTGCTTCTGTGCAGACCTAAGCCAGAACCAGTCGTTCCTGAGAGAAAGACTGTATTCTCCAAAAAGCACACTGAAGCAAAATATTTTTCATTACCTTTCTTAATTTTTGTTCCAGTGGAACAGTGTTTTGCCCAGTTGGCACCCCAAGCATTTGGCTTTATCCACCCTCTTTATGCACCCTGCTACAACACCTAAATATAGAATTCAACCATGCACATTTGATCTAAGACTCTGCTATACAAATTTAAAACATTGAGAATATAGAGCAAAATTCTAAAAGGACGCGACTTTTGCCACAAATCTGCCCAAGCTTTTATGCTGTTCAAGGTCATCTGTAAAAATTTAACACATTCTAGGCAATCTGCCAGTCCATCTAAGCCTGGTATCATCTGCAAACTAAACCATCTTGTTGTTTATATTCTATCCATATTATTTTTTTATATTAATAACAACAGTGAGGAACAGCACTCTTAACATTATCCAATTCCAAAAATGTTCACTGTACCGTAACCCTGTGCTTCCTCCGTTTTAGCTAATTCTGTGCCCATCTACACACGAAACCAACCTCTTTTAGTTTGATGCCCAACTGTACATGTGGGATCTTATCAAATGCTTTCTGAAAGTCAAGATAAATAAATTCATATGTTCTGCTCTGATAGTATCCTATTGTTGCTTCCTTATGAAATTCCAGGATGTTAGTAAAACACAACCTCCCTCATCTGAACCCATGCTGATTGTTCACTAACACTGCTGTTCTTGTCATGTGTTTTTTGCACTAAATGCCCACAGTAAAACATGCTTTTACCAAGTTCTATTTACCTCTAAATCTTCTGCCAGGGCCTTGGACAAAGTATGGTTGGAAAATGTTGAAATCCATGTCATTTTTTGCTGCCTTCGAAGGACTCTACGGGAACAATCCTTCCATAGCCTACAGACACTGTGCAAAAATAGGCATATGTTAAAAATATACATTTTAAAAGCAGAATTTGCTTACAGAATTACAAGGTCAAAGTAAGAATACTGTACGCATGTATGAATAAATCTATATTCAGCACTTTTCACAGAAAAGGAGGCACAGAGTTAGCACTATTGCCTCATAGACGCTGCCCCCGGTCACAGTTAATGGGGAATTTGCACATCGTCCCAGTATGGGATATTAGGCTGCTCAAATGGATGTTACTTATCTCTCAAGGTTGAAATCTTAAGCAGCTGTACTTTTACAACAATGGGCTGCTTGTTTTTTTCACAGTACACACTATCCTTGACTTTCATTAGCAAGTGAAAAAGCAAGGCCAGGCCGCTGCATTAGGTTTAACGCCATCTTTTTATTATGCTTAATAACAAGAACCATATACTTACTTATTAGTTTGTAAAATTCTTTTTATATTAAATAAAAATACCATAAGGCTGCCCTATACTCCTATATGTCCTAGCAAGTCAGACACTTGATGACTTTGTTCACAACTCTGGTCTTATCCCAAATATATTCTGGATAATGTTAGTCAAGATAGGTATGTGTGATGTAAAGGTTTTAACTGAATAACACAACTGGACAAACCACTGAGGCTCACTGAAACTCAGAATGCTCTAAATTTAGTACATAGTGGGAAAGTTGTGGGTCCAGATGGTTATACAGTAGAATTTTTATATATATATATATATATATATATATATATATATATATATATATATATATACACACACACACACAGTGGAACCTCGGTTTGCGAGTAACTTGGTTCACGAGTGTTTTGCAAGACGAGCAAAAATTTTTAATAAATTTTCACTTGATAAACGAGTGAGGTCTTGCAGTACGAGTAGTTTGTCTGTGAGCGTCATGTGATCACAACTGAGCTGATGGTTCTTCTCTCTCACTGCGGGATTGTGGGCAATCGTCTCCTATTCTCCGTCTGAGTCGGCGTGCCTCACTCATTTAGTCAACATCCGTACGAGCGTATAGTGTTTACTACAGCATTAGCATTGTGACTGTGTGTGTGTGCTCGTGTGTGTGTGTGTGTGCACGCGCGCGCGCGCGTGAGCGCTGTGACGTGCGAGTCCCCGTCTTGCACCCTAAAACACGAAGCTGAGTCTCAGTACTTTAGCAACACAAGCTTTATTCAGCTTGAAACAGCAACAGCACGGTTATTTATACACAGACACAGCAGTCAGGCAGGGCCCTGCACATTTATAATGTTCCTTGTATCACCCATTGACGGCAGGCGCTTATAGCATGTCCACGATCTTTTCGGATTCGCTTTTACGGAGAACTGCTACAGCGCTGGGAGACTGCGATTGCTTTGGGACGCTCTTCAGCGTATCATCCCGTTGGGTGCAATCCCACAAGAGTTTAGAAACTCACTCACACCAGCCATGATTCTTTTCAAAGGTAAAGTGCAAGTTAATTTGTTATGTATTTTTACTTTATATTTTGTATTAATCATTTTTATATGAATAGTTTTGGGTTGTGGAACGAATCATCTGAGTTTCCATTATTTCTTATGGGGAAATTCACTTTGATATACGAGTGCTTTGGACTACAAGCACGTTTCCGGAACGAACTATGCTCGCAAACCGAGGTTCCACTGTATGTATATATATATATATATATATATATATATTATACATAGTGGGGCAAAAAAGTATTTAGTCAGCCACCAATTGTGCAAGTTCTCCCACTTAAACAGATGAGAGAGGCCCTGTAATTTTCATCATAGGTACACCTCAATTATGAGAGACAAAATGAGAAAAAAAAATCCAGAAAAAATCACATTGTCTGATTTTTGAAGAATTTATTTGCAAATTATGGTGGAAAATAAGTATTTGGTCAATAACAAAAGTTCATCTCAATACTTTGTTATATACCCTTTGTTGGCAATGACAGAGGTCAAACGTTTTCTGTAAGTCTTCACAAGGTTTTCACACACTGTTGCTGGTATTTTGGCCCATTCCTCCAAGCAGATTTCCTCTAGAGCAGTGATGTTTTGGGGCTGTCGCTGGGCAACATGGACTTTCAACTCCCTCCAAAGATTTTCTGTGTGGTTGAGATCTGGAGACTGGCTAGGCCACTCCAGGACCTTGAAATGCTTCTTACGAAGCCACTCCTTCGTTACCCGGGCGGTGTGTTTGGGATCATTGTCATGCTGAAAGACCCAGCCACGTTTCATCTTCAATGCCCTTGCTGATGGAAGGAGATTTTCACTCAAAATCTGACGATACATGGCCCCATTCATTCTTTACTTTACACGGATCAGTCGTCCTGGTCCCTTTGCAGAAAAACAGCCCCAAAGCATGATGTTTCCACCCCCATGCTTTACAGTAGGTATGGTGTTCTTTGGATGCAACTCCGCATTCTTTCTCCTCCAAACACGACGAGTGGAGATTTTTCATCTGACCATATGACATTCTCCCAATCCTCTTCTGGATCATCCAAATGCTCTCTAGCAAACTTCAGACGGGCCTGCACATGTACTGGCTTAAGCAGGGGGACACATCTGGCACTGCAGGATTTGAGTCCCTGGCGGCGTAGTGTGTTACTGATGGTAACCTTTGTTACTTTGGTCCCAGCTCTCTGCAGGTCATTCACTAGGTCCCCCGTGTGGTTCTGGGATTTTTGCTCATCGTTCTTGTGATCATTTTGACCCCACGGGGTGAGATCTTGCATGGAGCCCCAGATCGAGGGAGATTATCAGTGGTCTTGTATGTCTTCCATTTTCTAATAATTGCTCCCACAGTTGATTTCTTCACACCAGGCTGTTTGCCTATTGCAGATTCAGTCTTCCCAGCCTGGTGCAGGTCTACAATTTTGTTTCTGGTGTCCTTTGACAGCTCTTTTGTCTTGACCATAGTGGAGTTTGGAGTGTGACTGTTTGAGGTTGTGGACAGGTGTCTTTTATATTGATAACGAGTTCAAACAGGTGCCATTAATACAGGTAACAAGTGGAGGACAGAGGAGCCTCTTACAGAAGAAGTTACAGGTCTGTGAGAGCCAGAAATCTTGCTTGTTTGTAGGTGACCAAATACTTATTTTCCACCATAATTTGCAAATAAATTCTGTAAAAATCAGACAATGTGATTTTCTGGATTTTTTTTTCTCATTTTGTCTCTCATTGGTGATTCTAAATTGGCCCTAGTGTGTGCTTGGTGTGTGGGTGTGTTTGTGTGTGTCCTGCGGTGGGTTGGCACCCTGCCCGGGATTGTTTCCTGCCTTGTGCCCTGTGTTGGCTGGGATTGGCTCCAGCAGACCCCTGTGACCTTGGGTTCGGATTCAGCGGATTGGAAAATGGATGGATGGATGGATTTTGTCTCTCATAGTTGAGGTATACCTATGATGAAAATTACAGGCCTCTCTCATCTTTTTAAGTGGGAGAACTTGCACAATTGGTGGCTAACTAAATACTTTTTTTCCCCACTGTATATATAAAAAGATGTCTGTTATATTATCCATATTAATACTATGCTAGAAGAAACTAAAGAAAACTACCCTACACTTTACATGTCATTGATTACTGTCTTTCCAAAAAACAATAAAGACTCTCATATAGACTGTTTTCATTACCAAACAATGATATCAAAGTAATGGCAAAAATTCTATCCCGAAGAACTGAGAAATTGTTTCTTATAATTTTAAAAGATTCATCAAAGGCAGGCAGCTGTTTGTTGAACATATAAACTCCCTCAGAAAATGAGTCTTCAGAAATCTTAGTGTCTCTAGGCTCAGAAAAAGTACTTCATAGAGTGGAATGAGAATATGTTGGGATTAATAAAGTATTTATCTGTCTTAATTTTAATGCACAGACTGGGTTTGGTCCAGATATTTGTGTCTGGATCAAGATACTTTTTTCAAGCCCAAACCTTCGTTTGGGTAGAAAATATAATTTCAGATTACTTCAAGTTAGAATGTGGTCCCGGCAAGGCTGTCCATTATCCCCAATCGTATTTGCAATTGCTATCAAACCACAGGCCATACCAGAAGGTGACAAAGTGACATTAGGAGAGAAAAGTCCACGAACTATGCTGCACAAATAACAACATGAGTGAGTGAGAGAAATTTGGCATGCCAATGTGGTAGGCAGAAATTGCAAGAAGCAACAGAACCTGTGTAGTATTGTGGCCCAGATACACATTGGGCTGAAACACTAGAGCAAATAGAGTGGCAGCCAGGGTTAAAACATGTTCCACTTCACCAAGACACTAGTGGGAAGGTGAGCCAGAATAAATGCAACACTTTAATGGAAAATAATTAGAGAAAAGTGACTAATAGTCTTTTGATTGGCATGTGTAGAGCCTATGATATGACCTGCACAAGATATTAAAATAAAAGTGAGATTTTAATTCTGACTGTGCATTCATCATAGTACAGTATATTTTGGCCACACTAATAACATAAAATATTAAATAAAAAGGGGCACTGTGCTTTGAGTTCTGAGACAGTTCTCTGTATCAAGTTTACATAGTGTCCCCATGTCTAGTTTTCTCAAGTACAATGGTTTTCCTTCCGCTTCCTAAAGATGCTCGTGTTGGGTACAGAACAGTTCTTAATTAGTTCCATGGGAGAAATGGAACTAGTATGGAGACTGCCTAGCATTTGATGTTGCTGGAATAGGCTCGGGTCCCCCTTATAGCTGGTCTGAGTTATTAGATTTACTGGGATCGAGAAAAACCTATTCCACCTTTACTACAAAAGCTGCAAACAATACAAAGAAGGTGAAAAAAAATCAGAAACTGTTTGGTGAAAAAAAAAAATCATACAAAACAATGACTACCAAGATCAGGATATCACTCTAAGAATGAAAATTCAATGAGAAAACTGATCAGGGAGGCCAATCAAAAAAAAACTCTCTTCATCAGACCATGCAAACCGCTCCGCCATTCTCGTTTTGATTGCAC
Organism: Erpetoichthys calabaricus; assembly: GCF_900747795.2. Classification (NCBI taxonomy): domain Eukaryota; kingdom Metazoa; phylum Chordata; class Cladistia; order Polypteriformes; family Polypteridae; genus Erpetoichthys; species Erpetoichthys calabaricus. The sequence goes on along the minus strand of NC_041410.2, from coordinate 53,461,508 downwards.
GTGATGAAAATGTGACACATTTATTTGCGTTAAAGCCCTTTTTTCCGACAAAAAGTGTTTCCAATGTAGTTTTTGCGACATCTGAAGTTTCGATATGGAATTTATGCGCTAAAGTTAAACGGAAAAAATATAATGTCGACATGTACAACATTTTATCGATAATTAGCATTTCCATCAGTTATATCGGTAAAAAAATTTGAAGCGCTAAATATTTTTTCGCAAAAACTCCTTGGATGGAAACCTGGCTATTAAAGGAGCTGCAGGATTTTCTGGCCAATACTGGTTGTTCCCTACATATGACAACAATCAGTGGCTTGTGGGGTAGGGAAGCAAGACGAAAGCCTTTTCTCACAAAGAAAAACACCTACGCCAGGCTAAATGAAAAATATATTATGGTCTGATGAGCTCAAGGTTGAACTATTTGGACATACAGTCATATGAAAAAGTTTGCGATCCCCTCTTAATTCTTTGGATTTTTGTTTATCATTGGCTGAGCTTTCAAAGTAGCAACTTCTTTTTAATATATGACATGCCTCATGGAAACAGTAGTATTTCAGCAGTGACATTAAGTTTATTGGATTAACAGAAAATATGCAATATGCATCATAACAAAATTAGAAAGGTGCATAAATTTGGGCACCCTAACAGAGATATTACATCAATACTTAGTTGAGCCTCCTTTTGCAAATATAACAGCCTCTAGATGCCTCCTATAGCCTTTGATGTGTGTCTAGATTCTGGATGGAGGTATTTTTGACCATTCTTCAATACAAAATCTCTCCAGTTCAGTTAAATATGATGGCTGCTGAGCATTGACAGCCTGCTTCAAAGCATCCCATAGATTTTCGATGATATTCAAGTTAGGGGACTGTGACGGCCATTCCAGAACATTGTACTTCTCCCCTCTGCATGAATGCCTTTGTAGATTTCGAACTGTGTTTTGGGTCATTGTCTTGTTGGAATATCCAACCCCTGCGTAACTTCAACTTTGTGACTGATGCTTCAACATTATCCTGAAGAATTTGTTGATATTGGGTTGAATTCATCCGACCCTCGACTTTAACAAGTGCCCCAGTCCCTGAACTAGCCACACAGTCCAACAGTATGATGGAACCTCCACCAAATTTGACAGTAGGTAGCAGATGTTTTTCTTGGAATGTGGTGTTCTTCTTCCGCCATGCAAAGCGCTTTTTGTTATGACCAAATAACTCAACTTTTGTCTCATCAGTCCAAAGCACTTTGTCCAAAATGAATCTGGCTTGTCTAAATGAGCATTTGCATACAACAAATGACTCTGTTTGTGGCGTGAGTGCGGAAAGGGCTTCTTTCTCATCACCCTGCCATACAGATGTTCTTTGTGCAAATTGCGCTGAATTGTAGAACGATGTACAGATACACCATCTGCAGCAAGATGTTCTTACAGGTCTTTGGAGGTGATCTGTGGGTTGTTTGTAACCATTCTCATAATCCTGCGCATCTGCTGCTCCTGTATTTTTCTTGGACTGCCAGACCTGGGTTTAACAGCAACTGTGCCGGTGGCCTTCCATTTCCCGATTACATTCCTCACAGTTTAAACTGACAGGTTTTTGTAGCCTTCCCTTAAACCATGAGACTGAACAATCTTTGTTTTCAGATCTTTTGAGTGTTGCTTTGAGGATCCCATGCTGTCACTCTTCAGAGGAGAGTCAAAGGGAAGCACAACTTGCAATTGACCACCTTAAATACCTTTTCTCATAATTGGACACACCTGTCTATGAAGTTCAAGGCTTAACGAGCTAATCCAACCAATCTGGTGTTGCAAGTAATCCGTATTGAGCAGCTATATGCATTCAAATCAGCAAAATTACAAGCGTACCCAAATTTTTGCACAACCAGTTACATCAAAATCAACAAAGCAATGCCTTCATCAAAGAAGGATCGTGTTCTGGAATGGCCTAGCCAGAGCCCAGACCTTAATCCAATTGAAAATTTGTGGGATAACCTGAAGAGAGCCTTGCACACAAGATACCCTGTACATTTATTTGACAGATCTGGAAATTTTTTGCAAGGAGAAGTGGGCAAAAAAATCACCAAGTCCAGATGTGCCAAACTGATAGACTCTCAACAAAAAAGACTGTGTTGTAATAAAATCAAAAGGTGCTTTCAGCTAAGTATTAGTTTAGGGAGTGTGCACACTAAACCAACCAGGTTTTTATATAATTTTTTTTCCTTTATTTGCCAAACAGTTTCTGATTTGTTTTCACTTTCTTTGTATAGATTGCAATTTTGTAATAAGAGTGGAATAAGTTCTGACAGGATTTCTGTTGGTTTCATATTTAATCACACAAAACCTGCAAATTTGACAGGTGTGTAGATGTTTTATATCCACTCTAAGTCAAACATTTGGGGTTCATTTTCACTGTACTCTGTACATATAAAAATACTGATTGTCTGCACTTACTGTATTCTGAATATTGTCATGGTAAGCTTAAAATGAAAAAATAAATCTCGTTTAAAAAGTAGCAGGATTAAGAGCCTATCTGAACTGTGCTGATATCATAGTAATAGTATACCAAAGTGTACACAAAGAGTATGAAAATAGTAAGGAAATTCCTGGTGCAACACTTCTTTAAGAATGGATGCTGAAGGTAGATTAAATCACAAACTCTGGAATTCAATTAATCCATACCAACCTTCCTGAAAAAGTGGTTGAAAATCTATAAAAGGGCAGCTTATAAACATCACAATTGCATCCATTGTTTCAAAAAGCTCTTGGGCATCGCCTCCCACCCAGTCAGACTTAAACAGAAAAGCAGCAGCAACTTGAGCAGTCTGTCTGCAAAATGCTTTTGAGCAACTCAATTTTTAAGAGGTGCATGGTTAAGTATGCTACCAAAACACTAAGATGGAGGGCTTTATGTGGAAATTGCAGGACTAATATTTCTTTAGAGCATATTTTTAGCATGGTGAATACAAATACAGTTCCATGCAAAGGTTTGGACACCCCTGGGAAAATTTCATATTTTGTTGATATTTTGAAGTAAAAATAGTAAATTCTTATTCAGCAAACAAACTAAAACAATGGCATTTTAAGAAAATATTAAGATACTTGTTACAGTCTATTTGAATAACTGGAAAAATACACAAAAATAAAACAGTAAATGCAGCATTTACAAAGGTTTGTGCACCCTTTACAAAAAACCTCCCAAAACTTGTTAAGTCATTAGTCTGGTTGGCTTAGCTCCTTAGATGTTATTCTGGTCAATAATTGTCATTATGAATGGTCAGCTCATGGCAATTCCAGAATCTAATAAATTCTTTGAGTCTTTAAATACTGTGCAACACATAACACCTATGGGTTCTAAGCTAATGACAGTGGATCTAAAAATTAAACGAGATGCCTACAAACCAGGGGAAGGCTATAAAAAGACATCAAAGTACTTCCAGCTATCGATTTTCACAGTCCAAAATATCATTAAGAAATACCAGTTAGGGGAAACTATGGAGTTCGAGACAAGATCTGGAAGACCAAGTCAGTTGACAGATAGAACAGCTCATATACAGTAAAGGACAGCAAAGCAAACCCCCCACATGACTGCAAGGGACCTGCAGACGGGCGTTAGCTGAGAAACGAGTGGTGGTGCACTGCCTCTACTGTGTAGCATTACTTACACATACACGACAATCATGGAAAAAGCATCAGAAGGAAACTTAACGTGCAATCTGATCACAAAAACAACATCTGTATAGACATTTTGGGACCAATTGATGTGGAGAGTTGAAGTTAAAAGCAAACTCTTTGACCACAGCCACAAAACGTTCCTCCGGGGAGGAAAAAAAACAATAGTTACATTCGAAGAGAAGAAAAACTTGCAAATTGCCAAGTACAGGAATGGATCTGTTTGGTAGCTAGTGACAAAGATAATATGTGTGAGTACAGGAAGGAACGGATACCGCTAATATCAAAAAATCCTCAAGTAGAAAAATCAGTCAGTCAGAAAACTGAAGCTGAAATAAGGATAGCTTCTATAAGACAACAATCCAAAATACACTTGAGAATCTACTATGAAGTACCTCAAAAAATATAAGGTAAGTTTCGAAATGGCCCTCACATCCCCTGGACTTGCATCATTGAAAATCTGTGGATAAATCTCACATGTGCTGTGCATACAAGACAGCGCAAGAATATCTTACAGCTGAAAGAGATCTGCAAGGAAGGATGGATAAAAATTTCCATAATAAACAAATCAGAGACTCACACCAAACTACCAAAAAAAAATAAAAAAAACATTTGTAATCTGTAATTTTTGCCAAAGAGGCTGTATCTAGGTACTGAATTAGTAGGGTACCCACATTTTTACAAACATTATATTTACTTTTATTTTTCTACAATTCTTAGTTCATCAAATACACTAACTGTTCATTAATCTGTATATATAAAATTCTTTTCGCGTTTGAAACGGAAATTACGTTTGACCACGTGATATGGAAATTATGTATGAAACAGAAATTACGTATGGACTACACGATATGGAAATTACCTATGACCACAGAACATATTATAATACAAGAACTAATCACTTCGTTTGTGGATGCCACTTTTATATCGTCTTTATGTCTGGACTACAGCGATGAGCTGTCCGCCGCCAGATGCGTTCTGACAGAGAAGATTTATTTATTCATCCACGTGACTGTCGCTGAATACTGCCACATTGTAACTTTTTTTTAGTTGGCAGTACTTGATAGTAGAAGAGATGAAGAAAACAGCTTTGCGTCTTTCAACTTTTTAACTGTGCCGAGCTGTAAACAATGTGAAGACGAGACCGCCTTCAGCTGTGAGGGATCGTGAGAACAAAGTGGATGCTGGGAGGTGCGGAATGTCGGGCTGCTCTGCCGAGTCGAGAGCTTCGCAGTTTCGGGCAGCGTCCTCTCTTCTCACACTGTTTGTGACACTTCAAGTCCCCCATCGGCTCCTGGGAGAGTGGAAATCTTGCGAATGAGTGTAATCAGCACCATCAAAGCAGAACTCTGTTTGTAAATTGCCCTGCACAACTACTTACTGTCCCTTAAGGTGAGTTCGGGTCACTAAAACCCCACAACATTCAAGGTTGCTTTTGTGATTAATTATTTTAACAAGTAAATCACAGGCACGTAGTGCAAGGTTGTCAGGCAAAAATTTGGACGATCACATCGAAAATGTAATTTCTATACCACAGCGGCCGTGTAGCGCCTTTCACAAGGAATCTACTACTTACCTGTTGTGTTATAGTGCCTTTAAAATGTAGTTTACCCGAAACCACTCCAGTAGTGCTCAATGTATCTTTACTTCTTAAATGTTAATGTTTTACTGTTTAATAACTTATACACATTTTATTTTTTTCCCTTGCACTCAGTAAGTGAAGCCACTGGGAAATAACTAGTATTTTAATAAAAATACCATTGCTTTAGAGTGTTTGCTGTTGAAGATTTACTTAATATTGTTTACTTCAAATCTCTTAATAATTTTGCCAGAGAGGTCTGAACTCTTGCATTACACTTAATTATAGTGCAGAATAAACCGCCTTGTAAATGACGCCATACAGAATAATCATTGCTGGCAGGAGTTGGTTCAAAATAGTAGTAGCAAACCATCAAACTTAAGCTAGCAGATGACAGGTCGATTATAGAGTTGTTGCTTTTTTTAAACACAGTACACACAATTTAAATTTAAAAACATTTTTAAACGCACAGATGTACATTTTTTATTTTGTCCTAATTTAATAAAAGACCTGAAACAATGGCACTAAACCCATTAATAGCGCGTCAATGTATTAGTGTTTGCATGCTACATATATGGCCCGCCTACTTTATTGAAAACTGTTTATATGCATCCACAAACAAAGGGGCTTTCTATTAAACACCACATCAAAAGAAATTCAGACGTCTCAGATCTTAAGCTTACGCCTCCTATGACCATGAGCTGCAGCAAATCAGTATGATAATGGAAAGATGAATGCATAAATGATATGACACCGCAAATGAGATATAAATCGATGTGCCAAGGAATGTTCCTTGAAAGCCAAAGCTGCAAATTTTTCATTTCTGTTAATTATGTAAAATAGTAAATACTTTTAAAAACAGCATGCCAGTTTGGATTTTTACTTTATTCACTTCATGAGTATGAAAATATTCAACTTTTTTATTAACTGACCAATTCAGAGTCTTTAAGTACTTCTATGTATAACTATACGGTAGTTGTAGAATTAAAGCAGAAGCAAACAGTATGTTTGAGGAATATGAAAGGAATTTGAAAGAAGGCAAAATATGCAGGGGTAAAAAAAACAAAAACAAAAAAAACGTCACAAGTGGATTACTTATTATTAGGATACATTCAAGACAGTCTTAAGGTCCCGGATGTCGTGCGTATTTTGCAAACTCATTTGGTAATAGAACAGCCTAGTAAAAATATTATTGTTTAAATGTATATATATATTCACAATTCCTAAGGGAGAACATCACAAACAAAACTGACACACAATATAACCGATCAATGTTCAGTTATATTTTCTGTAACACTACAGAAGCTATATTAATATAACATACACAAAAGGACTCATACTATCATTATGTCACCTTTGATTCCTTTCTTTGATTTCGTCTACAACGTACATAAACCGTTATCCTTACCAGGCGGCGTGCAGCAGCGACTTGGTTGGGACAAATGTTTAAAAATTCTCTCCACAACCTCGGCTACATTGCTGAGAATGTATCCAGCTTTGCTTTTGCCAGGGCGTATCCGAAAAATCGATAACAACATCCATTTGTTTACGAATTTTTAAAAATTCACCAACCCTGTGCAGAGATGTATCACAGGGTTCCTACTATGTTAACTATGACCGTTCAACTATTAGCCCAACACGGAAGTAGTTGTACGACGCCCGCCTCCTTACTTCCGCCAGGGAATGTGACGCAATCGCCCCACTGACTTGTATAGAGCGAGTGGTGGTTCATGCAATGAGCAACCGATAATTTATTTTGCGTCGCTTTATTTTACGTCAACAGGTCGTACGTAGCCTTTTTTCTCGGGGATATTCTAGTGTTTTAACATTTTTTTATTTGACATGTTGTGGTAATATACAGTATATTTGATATATCGTTGGTTTTCAGTTATGTTTAACTTTTTTTCAGTTCAACTTCGTGTCTTTTGATAAATCTCCATTTGTACCAGTTAGATATTTAATCTGTACTTGTATTTTAACTCAGAATTGTTCATAGCGCTTTGCTCCTGCACTAAGTGAAGAGCGCTGTACAAAAATAAGTTGTATTGTGTCACTAAATTAGAAACATTGATTTATACAATGAAGCACTTTAATGTTTTAAGTAAGACATACAATGAATAAACACCACAAACGTAAATGAAAATTCACTTAAATAACAAGATACATGCATCAGGGAGATCAGTTGATTCTTTTTTTTGTATTTTATGTACTGTCAGTGATTGCGCAAGACCTTTACATTTTTTTATAATGCATTTAAAACAAAAAATAGGCGGAAGAAACAGAATGAATGAATGTCACTGGCAATCTTAATAAGGTGGTGCTGATGAATTTAGATCGTAAAATGCCCAGGGCCCCCGAATCAAACAAGCGAAATAGGAAACTAAATAATAAATAATCTGTCCGTGACAGAATCTAGAAATAGTCTGTTGGCCAGCATTAAATGTGACAAAAGGAAAAATGCTGTGGAATAAAACTTCATCCAATTGTCAAAAAAAAAAAGTAAAAATAATCAAGTTGACTTTCATCCTGTGTGCTTATTCCATTCATTAAACGTCCAGCTAATCATGGCGATGTTGTTCCAGCAAACTATGATTTATTTAAAAAAATACTTTTCACAGTAACATCACGACAGTATGAAAGTTACTTGACAGAGAGATGCGGATTATGTTTTAGGGCATTTGATTAAGTCACTGGAACTTAGGTAATTACCATTAGTGTAGCAGACTCTAGTATTACTGTAATAAATTCAGTAATAGAAACCCTGTTTAAATTTGGTATCTGTACCAATTTAGCAGAATATATAAAGTGAAAACAGATTTATTTCTACGTAAGAAGACTAAAAACTCTGATGTGTAAAAATTACTCTCCCAAATAATACTTAGTGAAGTCGTGGCACTATGTGGACGGTCATAAAATGCAACTAAGAAAGACAACTACATCCTTGTGCCAGTTTTGTCCAAGTTATGATTCAAGTAAAAATTCAGGTCTTTTAAAAACCATAGACATTAATATATTTAAGAAAAAAAAAATTACTCTACTGACAATGCCTTTCTGCTTTCTCAAATTCCATAGCAATCTTTTGGGCAGTCTTCTGAAAGCTTACTGATTGCATGTTGCAGATGATAGACACCACTACACCCCGTGGAAAGGAGCAGGTATCTTGTCCACTGCTAGGTGTTGCATATGATTGGTCATCAGGAAGCACCAAAAGAATGCTGCTGGCACCCACAGCCGCACCAGTGTGAGAGATGCAATGCCGGGCTATGTGACAACTGCCCACACCGTTGCTTTTTCTCTACAACAACCCAGCCCATTCCATATTTCATTTCTTTGTCCTTGGGCATCTCAGTATTAGCCACTGGAGTCCACATTTCCTTGACAGTCACTGGTTTGAGATAACCAGGAAGGTTCTGGCAATAGTTTTCATTTATTTCCTGCTGCATCTGATAGCTGTAAAGCGTAGCATTTCCAAACTGAAGAAGGTCACCAACTGTCGATAAGAAACCGCCACCTGCCCACTTGTAGGAGTTGTCAACATAAGGGCAGTTGACAAGTCGACCCTTCTTATTAAATCTGTAATACCTAAACAAAGAAATTTAAGAGAAATATTAATTTTCAAAATATGATATCACACAGACATATTTATACTATTACTGCTGTTAGTTTAGGGAATTACAAACAAATGCCAGGTTCAAATGTAATATTAAATATCAGTTTACACACAGCTTCCTCAGTTTTGGTTGTTTTGTTTAACATTTCAACTTTTATTTGGTGTAAATGATTTATTTAAAACTGGTTAAACAAATGATTAAATGTGTCAACTATTTCAGAAATAAAACAAATGCCTCTATTGTTTTATGAATCTCTAGGCGTGCATGCATCTTTTTGAAATCATTGAAAAGCTTATTTCCTGCCTTGCACTCACCTTTCAGGCTTTAGCCATGGAGAATCTGAATTGGACTAAACATGTTTATGAGTGTTTTGTTACTTTTATTTTAGTCAAAATAATGTTAAATTTAAATATAATAGTAATTCATTACATTTATATAGCGCTTTTCTCAGTACTCAAAGTGCTATCCACCACAGGTAGGAACCGGGAAGTGAACCCACAATCTTCCACAGTCTCCTTACTGCAAAGCAGCAGTTGTTAACATTAAACAGTTTCATCCCAAGAACTATAAATGCACTCAATCAGTCCATCAAGTGCTCCTTGTAGAACTGTTTGTACTTATTAGTACAATTACCTCACTGTAAACTTGTGATACAGTTATAATATTGCACAACCTGAGCCACTTTAGTGCGTTTTTTACATATTATGACGATATCATTTTTAAGATGAAATGCAGCAAAAATATGTTTATTACATTATACAGATAAAATGTTAACATCATTTAAATAATCTATATTGTTAATAATTAATCAAGTGTGGACACAGTGGCGCAGTGCTTGCGACGATCTCGTGCCCTGTTCAGAGATCGTTCCTGCCTCGCGCTGTATGCTTGCTGGGACTGGGGTGACCCTGGATGGATAGATGAATGGAATAATTAAACATGTACTATGAATATTTTTCAATGTTCCTTAAAAGTTTTTGAAGAATCTGCATTCTAAGCTTACAGATGGCTTAACATCTATTACAGAGCTGATTGTGTGGCGATTGGTTACTTGGAGAAAGAAAAAGAAGGACAGGAATTGGGGTTTAGTACGTTTGAAAGAGACAGTACTGCTGCAATAAATTATTTCATTGAAGGTCTCGCAGCAAGCATCTTGCAGGAGGCAGGAACAATTCTGGATGTGGTGCCAGCTCGTCACTATCACTGCCGCCACAGTGTTCCAAGGTTTAATACATGCTTTAACTCATATAATCATGAAAATGATATCAAGTATACATTCTCAGTATTTTAATTATTCAGAGAGCTGTAATATCATGAATGTAACGGATTCTGTGTCCTGTCCGAGGAAGAGAAAGCCTGTTTAAGAAGCACGTAGTGATTCACACACATAGAGCACATAGAAGAACATATACAAAACAAAGCATTTAATGTGCTACTTTAGTTACGATGATTTGAGAAACTAGTAAATTAAACAATTTAAAGATGAAGTTTATGATGTTCTTCTTTAATGACAAAATAACTACGTGATTAAAGCGGAAATTTTGAGATTAAAGTTGACATTTTGAGCCTTTTTCCCCACTGTGTGCCTGTTCTTTTTTCTTTTATCTGTACCCTAATAAGCTTTCATATGACACTCAGACGGTGGGCTACGACTCGCCTTTTCACGGGCAACTTTAAAATATGACAACTTCGTTTTTATTTCGGGCACTGTGTGACTTTGTGAACTTGAGCTTTCGAGTTTCTCATACACTCTATATCACTCGATCAACTTCCTTTTGTTGTTTATATCACTGTTTAAACCAACAAATAATAAGTTTTTCCTTGCCTCCACTTGGTATTCTCTGAAATTCTTCTATTTTCCCCTGTGCTTTTGCACAGAACGCTGAGCTTAAGGGCTATTTATATTGATTTGCATAATCAAAGAGGCGTAATTCTGGGAGGAGTTTGTGAGTGGCGGCAGGCGTGTACACGTGCGTTACTTTTCACACTGACCGGGATTTATGTAGTGGAAGAACGTGGAAGTTGGCGAACACACACATTTATGCATCTGGATTTTTTTTGTGTGTATGCACATTTCCGCTTTTGCCAGTATGCCATGTTTTAGTGTGAATTCTACGCACGTCATTATGCATGAGGCCCAAGGACACCAGTCCCACTACAGAGGTCACTCACATATACACCCAAGCTAATTTGGAAACACCACTTAACCTAACCAGCATGTCTTTGGGACTGCAATGCTGTATTTTTTAATCAAAAAATTAATATTAGAAATAATATAGTACATCTCCCCAATACTGATCCTCTTAAACCCTGATACTCCATATTTAACAAATTTAATTCTTTCACCAGGATAGATTTGCCTGATTTATATAAAATAATTTCTCAACTGAAACCCTCCACCTGCATCCTTGACCCAATACCAACAAGTTTTTTCAAAGAAGTATCGGGTGTGCTAATTGATAGTCATTAGATATGGGGGTCTTCCCCAGACTGTATTAAGACTGGTTAAACCCTTGCTCAAGAAAAATAATCTTGACTCCTCTGTTTTTGAAAATTTTAGACCCTATTTCTAACCTGCCTTTCTTAAGTAAAATTCTAGAGAAGTCAGTCATTATGCAGCTAAATGATCACTTGAATAAACATGCTATTCTTGATAAGTTTCAGTCGGGTTTTCAGAACAAATCACAGTACAGAAACTGCACTCATTAAAGTAGTAAATCACTTGCGGGTAAATGCAGACAGAGGCCGTTTATCTGTTCTCATCCTTTTAGACCTGAGTGCCGCATTTGATACCATTGATCACAACATTCTTAGAATCGCCTTAGTCAATGGGTGGGCCTCTCTGGCAGGGTCTTAAATTGGTTTGAATCCTACCTGGAAGGTCGTAAATTCTTTGTTAGTTGTGGTAATTATACTTTAAAGACACATGATATTCCTATATGGTGTTCCACAAGGCTCTATCCTGGGTCCGCTGCTAGTTTCAATTTACATGCTTCCATTAGGTCAGATTATCTCAGGGCATAACGTGAGCTACCACAGCTATGCTGATGACACACAACTAGATTTATGAATAGCGCCTGATGACCCCGACTCCTCTTGATTCACTGACACAGTGTCTCACTTGCGTTTCTAAATGGATGAGTAGTCATTTCTCTCAACTAAATAAAGAGAAAACTGAAATTTTAGTGATTGGCAAAAATGGATATAATGAAGTTAATAAAATTAAACTTGGTGCATTAGGATTAAAAGTCAAGACGGAGGTAAAGAATTTAGGGGTAACTATTGACTCTGACCTGAATTTAAAATCACATTTTAATCAGATCACTAGGACAGCATTTTTTTCACTTAAGAAATATAGCAAAGTTAGACCTCTTATAACATTGCAAGATACTGAGAAATTAGTTCACGCTTTTATTTTCAGTCAACTAGATTACTGTAACGCACTCCTTCAGCACTACCCAAAAAAGACATCAATTGATTGCAACTAGTGCAGAATGCAGCTGCTAGAATCTTAACTAGGAAAATAAAATCTGTGCACATTTCTCCAGTTTTGATGTCACTACATTGGTTACCTGTGTCATTTAGAATTGACTTTTAAAATCCTGCTTATGGTCTACAAAGCTTAAATAATCTCGCTCCATCTTATATTTTGGAATGTCTTACACCTTACACTCCAAATCGTAACCTTAGATCCTCAAATGAGTGTCTGCTTAGAGTTCCAAGAGCTAAACTTAAAAGAAGTGGTGAGGCGGCCTTCTGCTGTTATGCACCTAAAATCTGGAATTGCTTGCCAATAGGAATTAGCCAGGCAAATACAGTGGAGCACTATAAAAAAACTGCTGAAAACGCATTGCTTTAACCTAGCTTTCTCATAGCTTCATTTTAGTTTAATCCTGATGCTCTGTATATTCAATTAATTATCATTATTATTCATGATGGCTTCAAAATCCGTACTAACCCCTACTTTCTCTTCTGTTCTTTTTCTGGTTTTCTGTGGTGGCATTCTGCACCACCACCACCTATCAAAGCACCATGAAGTCCCTACATTGATGGATCACACGGCCAGAAGTCCACATGACCGTCATCATCAAGTTCTTCCATGAGAACCCTGAATATAATGAGGACTGATTGAGGTCATTTATGTTAGGTAGGAATGCCTAGAGGGGGCTGGGTGATCTTGTGGCCTGGAACCCCTGCAAATTTTTTTTTTCTCCAGCCATCTGGAGTTTTTTTTTTGTTTTCTCTGTCCTCCCTAGCCATTGGACCTTACTTTTATTCTATGTTAATTAGTGTTCCCTTATTTTAATTCTTATTTATTTTGTCTTTTTTCTCTTTCTTCATCATGTAAAGCACTTTGAGACCCACATTGTTTGTATGAAAATGTGCTATATAAATAAATGATGTTGTTGTTGTTGTTGCAAGAGGAAAACTCACATGAACTCAGGGTTTATCTGTAAGTTTACAGTGCCACCCTTGTCTCAAGTAATCTTTTGTTAATTTTTTAGTCTATATACACCACATTTTTTAAGTGAGAAGAAACACTGCAAAACAGGCCATTCTGCATTCTGACTATACTGAAAAACCCATATTGCAAGTACAAATCAGAAGTAACAAACCATCTCACCCAAGTGACTTGCATGTATTACACTACTGAAATAATTCCAAGTACTGTATAGGCATAGAAAAATGATGTATCTCCACTGATTAAAAGGACAGCTAATCGTCTATTAACAAACCTACTTTGTCCTGCCCAGAGTCATAGGGTCCAAATCCTTTCCAACAGCACTGTGCGTGTAAGGCAGGTATGAATCCCAAATTGGTTTCTAGTCCATCACAAGACACACTCACACATATAAACAAAACTAAATCAGTTTATCCCAAATAAGTTATTTGGTCTACATGAGAAAACCCCATATAAAATATTTGCATAAAAGAACACACTTTACAGAGACCATCCCAATTCAAACAGGACCTCTGCATTCAAATGCCAAAAGGCTCTTGCAACATAAGTCACGCACCATCATGCTGCCTAATTTTAACATCAATGACTTGCTACAAAACAAACAAAAACGTGAACCATCATGCTGCCTAATTTTAACATCAATGACTTGCTACAAACTACAAACAAAAATGTGCCCTACAAGATCTCTTGAACCATACATAAATACATCTGAACTATCCAAAATAATTGAGACAAATGGAAAAACAAGAAATTTACTATACAAATATAGTTTGGTTAATTACACATAATGCATACTCTAGTTCTCTTACTACGCACAAAAAGGTATGCTAGATGTCCAAAATAAAGATGTGGATAGAAACAATCATCAGTGCCCGTAAGAATGCAAGGGGTAAGAAGTGAGGTGCAGGAGAAGGGTACAGAAGAAAATTCACTAATTTTATGGGAAGCAATATATGTTTTTAAGAAATGATAGGATTGATTACTAAGGCAATAAAGGTGTCATCATGACGGGCCAGAAATAACATGTCTTAACATCTACGTGTGGATGTGTGGTGTGTTTGTGCTGTCTGTCCTGTCTAGCCCGGAAGTACGAGGCTACAGCACGAAGCTCAAAGAGCCAGCAAAGCGGCCCCAAGTTAACGAGTCTGAAGATGAAAGAAGTATTAGGCAACAGCATGAAGCTAAAAGAAATCGATTCTGAAATGGCCTGCCAGACAACTTTCTTAGTTCAGTGCTATGTAAGAAATGTGTTTTACTTTGTCAAGATTTACTAATAACTGAAATGATTCAAGTCTTTCAGTGTTTGCTAACATTGAGACTAAAACAGTACACAACATACTGGGATATTCCCTCTCAAGTGCAGTACATACTGTTGATCTGGGTAATGTAAACTGGAATTTTATTAGGCTTTTGAGCACTCCTATATGTAAACAATCTAGTTATAAACAATAATGAGCCCATATCTTGTTTCACTAACATGTCCCAAGTCCAAAGTTCCTAATTTTAATGCATATGTAACATTTTTCTTCCTATACACAGATCTTGATATTTATTTATATTAAGCCTCATTTAGTACTTCTCTATCTTAAATGTTAATTATTTTTATGTCAAACAAATATGCATTAATCAAGCTCTAGGCTATCTGCCTAATTTACTGTGACCTGGATATTTTACGATCTTGTTTTTTTTCATTTCATTTAAACTATAAATAATTAATAAAAAATGCATACAAGCAATTCTAACCACTTCCTGAATCCTAGAATTCTAACAGCAAGAAAATTAGACTTTCAGAATATTTACATACTGTACAGTTACCTGGATCTGTTGTAAATAATGGGATCATTTTCATCTGGAACAGTATTTAGCATGCCCAAATCCTGGAAAAGAGCCATCATATGTTCAAGAAACTTTTGTCCTGATGCTCCTTCAACAACAGCACTAAGAAGAGTAAAGGCGTGGGTAGAGTACAAAAACTGGCATCCTTAAAAACAAACAAAGCATATTTTGTGGGAAAAAACTGAATTAAGTCTTTTTTTTCTTTTAATACAATATGATTAATTTATATTCAAACCATATTTCATCAAGATTGATAAAATGTTGTAGCATTCTAAATAAGCAACATAATTGTTTGCATTTAGTGGGGCAGTGGTTTGGAAAACACCTCAACAAACAAATCCACTACTTGATAGTAATGGCTGGAGGCAGCAGTTACAGGACAGATACAATGTGAAGGAAGCTTTATGGAAGAGCGCAACACTGATCAAAGGTTTCACTCAGCCACTGTCATCACAAATTCCTTAGCATGCTTACCTGGTTTAAAAATAAGAGGGTCATCTTTAAAAAGTTTTAATGCCTCTGTTACACTGTCAAACTTTTCTTTAAGATAATATTCTTCCTGTTCAAACTCTTTTTTATTTGTTGAGAGCTTAGATGGTTTTTCTTTCACATCAGCATTATCATGTTGCATTTCCGAGGATGACATTTGGTTCTTGTTAGTCATCATGGATTTTTTCCTCGCAGAATTCCCTCGTTCTGTTTTACTGTCATTTCCATCATTTATGGCTTTCTCTTTTTTCAATTTCAGCGTTTGGTTTGTTTTTTCTTTTTCTTCTTTAACTTTGTTAGGGTCTTTCTCATAGTGGCGAATCCCACTTAAATGTGATACAAGCATTCTAGTAGTAATTTTGACCTAGGGAAACCAAATCACAAACAGGACTTGTTCAAAACAATTTTTTGCTCTTTACTATACTGATTTTTACCTCACGGTGGTTATGATAGGGATGCTTTCAGGTGTTTTGGGAGAAGGGAGAAAGGAGAAGCAATACTTTTTCAATAACATCAATATTAAATTATGTTCAAAATTAAAGGAATACAGTAAAGTTCCAAAAAGAATGAACAAGTGGATTTCAGAGACAACAGAAGGCTGTGCTATCAAGGAAGAGTGAAAACAAAATAAGACAAAGTCTTTGCTAAGTTTTAAAGCCAGGATTAAGTTAAATTAAAAAAACACAAACATACACACACAAATGAAAATTAGGTACTTAAAATGGCAAGATGAAAAGCCATTTTAGGACAAAATCAAGTTTATTTTGTTGGCAAAACAAACCTGCTTGTACTCCTGTAAAACCTATCTACAGTATAAACAGCTGTTAATCCATACATCCTAAACTTATAAACTACCTTGCATAAAGTCATAAGTGAAAAGGATTGTGATATAAGCTTTACACAGCCAAACAACATGAGCATTTTTGTTATTTTATTTCAGTTTTCTGCATTGCACTGTTCTGTGGTAGCAACTAAGACTTCCTTCTTCTAGGCACTGAGCAGGCAACTGCCTTTTACAAAATCTCTGCATTCTTTTGTTTTTCTGGTAGTTACTAGTTTTTGATATATTTTTATTTATTTTTTTAACAATTATTAATGTTAAGATTAGATGTGATCTGACATTTGGTCTGTCACTAGAAATATATAAATGCAGCTTAAATTGGTGATATTCTGATAGGCAAGCATTGTTGAGCTGAATTGCCTGTTTTCTTCTATTGATCTAACCTTCACCAAAATGAACAGAGAGCTACTACAGTATGATTGGTGACAGAATTTGAGTCACAGCACTCTGAAGCACTCAGGATACTGTCAGAAAACAACAATAGCTTTAACCCTAAAACATTACAATTCTCTACTTTACACTCAAACCACCCATGGACTAGAGCAGTTTCTTCATTTTTAGCAACTGGCTTAAATTACTTTGGTTTTTAGTATTCTTTTAGGTTCAGCATGCCACTTTCCATATTCTTCAATTATTCCATTTTCACTTCAAGTGTAATACCCCGTAGCTGACACTATTACTTAGCTGGATCATTTTTCAAAATATTCTGCAATCACTATTGCATTGAGTACTTGTAATGTGATCTGCATGCCTTATAGTTTTAAAGTCATCACTCTTAAACATTTTCAACACCTGGACACATTAATTTATAGTTATTTCTTTTGATGTGTTAAGCAGAGCCTTTCAAAGTTGTGTAGTACTTCAAATTTGTGTAAAGGTGTGTCAAAATGTACACACTAGGCATGCTCCAATCAGGTTTTTTAAGGCCAATACCGATCACTGATTACATGTTACTTGATTGGCTGATTCAGATTTTTTTTCCTTTGTCCCTTTAAAAAACCTTTTACACTAAGCACTTGTATAACCATATGCATGGAAGTGTTATGTCTTTTATTAAAGTGTTAACTTTGGTATTTTTATAATTAAACCATTGACCACAGGTTTTAACTGTTCATTTTTTATTAATAAAATTAAATTATGTAGGCTAATTGTTCAGTGACCATAAATATACTAAAATAGATCAAATTTCCATACAATATTTGTTACCTAATAACATAAATACAAAAATATTTACCCATAATATATAAGGCATAAAATAAAATATATATAAAATAGCTTATAATTATAGGCTGTCATATTGTTTAAATTTTTCTGTAATGTACTTGTCTGAAATATGTTTTTTTTTTCTTCACGCAATCAATTAATTGATATTGGCAATTAACACTGCTTAAATGTAAATATATAACCACTTATATGATTTAATCATTTTAAATCATTAGTTGTTCTACAGCTGTTTGCTGTTAAAATATACATTTATACAGGTGTTTTTTTTTCTTCAGTGTATCAGCTAGACATTCAAAATTCTTGAGGTTTAATTATAAAACATGGAATTTGATTATGTAGAACTTGTTTCTTACCAAAATGTACAAATCTTTAAAAAAGCCTATTGTTTACTAAGCAGCAATCTCAAAATCTCCCTTACCTTTTCTTTTTCCAGTTAAAAAAGTATACTGCTGCACTTAAAAAAAGCTTGCTGTCCACACTCAAATGGTGTCCATTTTAATTTAAAGGACAAAATAAAAGGTCTCAATTCATTAAAGTAGCTTTTCTTACCGTTTATCTAATTGCACATGATGACTTCTCCAATTCCTTTTTCTCAGTTTATTACTCTACTTTCTTTAACGTAAAGGCTAATATTCCAATCGCTATAAAACAAGCCTCCACGGCTGCTCTTTGTTTACACTGCAGGGTCATTCCATGTCAAATCAACCAACAGCCTTTGGACTCACAACAGTCTGGAAAAATTACCAGGTGTAACCATGTTAGTCATGAGACACCCTGCAAAATTGTTTTGATATAAGATCAATACTTTCCAAGATACAGCCAATTTACTGAGGGGAGGGGCATGTCAATTTTATGTGGCCTCATTTTTTCATCAAATTTCACAAGTTCATGCCATCCATTGTCTCCCGCTTATCCGAGGTCGGGTCGCGGGGGCAGCAGCTTGAGCAGAGATGCCCAGACTTCCCCATCCCCGGCCACTTCTTCTAGCTCTTCCGGGAGAATCCCAAGGCGTTCCCAGGCCAGTCAAGAGACATAGTCCCTCCAGCGTGTCCTGGGTCTTCCCCGGGGCCTCCTCCCGGTTAGACGTGCCCGGAACACCTCACCAGGGAGGCGTCCAGGAGGCATCCTGATCAGATGCCCGAGCCACCTCATCTGACTCCTCTCGATGCGGAGGAGCAGCGGCTCTACTCTGAGCCCCTCCTGGATGACTGAGCTTCTCACCCTATCTTTAAGGGAAAACCCAGACACCCTGCGGAGGAAACTCATTTCAGCCGCTTGTATTCGCGATCTCGTTCTTTCGGTCACTACCCATAGCTCATGACCATAGGTGAGGGTAGGAACATAGATCGACTGGTAAATTGAGAGCTTCGCCTTGCGGCTCAGCTCCTTTTTCACCATGACAGACCGATGCAGAGCCCGCATTACTGCGGATGCCGCACCGCTCCGCCTGTCGATCTCACGCTCCATTCTTCCCTCACTCGTGAACAAGACCCCGAGATACTTGAACTCCTCCACTTGGGGCAGGATCTCGCTACCAACCCTGAGAGGGCACTCCACCCTTTTCCGGCTGAGGACCATGGTCTCGGATTTGGAGGTGCTGATTCTCATCCCAGCCGCTTCACACTCGGCTGCGAACCGATCCAGAGAGAGCTGAAGATAATGGCCTGATGAAGCAAACAGGACAACATCATCTGCAAAAAGCAGTGACCCAATCCTGAGCCCACCAAACCGGACCCCCTCAACGCCCTGGCTGCGCCTAGAAATTTTGTCCATAAAAGTTATGAACAGAATAGCAGGCTCACATTTTGCGGGCTGGTATAGTATGTGACAAAATGAAAACATTTGGTCCAGATGACCCTGCATGGTTAAAACAACCCCTTGAAACTGACCAAAATTTGAGTTTTGGGCTTAGCCATGTTTAGGCCTCAGAAACACATATTTGTAACCAACACTGACTTTTGATTTTTTTTTCCTTATGCAGATAACTATATAGGCTTTCTGAAAAATCAATAAACAGAAAAGTAACTATCAGGGTTTGAACAGCAGACCTATCAAATACAAAAAATCATTTTGGATTTCATTTTCAGAGTACCCTAATGACATGTGGGAATGTGCAGATAATTTTTTAAATATATTTTTTATTTATTCTACATTGTCCCTTCTTTCTCAAAACACAACCTTACTTTTCTTATGCAAATGTTTCATGTTTATTTTCCATCTTAAACATAGGCTGAATGTGCCATGTGTCAATAATGGTAATCATTGAGGTTTCAATCAGTAAGTTATTAAAAATGTCAACATTTTTTTCATATCAAATGACAATGTCCTCTCTCACTTTGCTGAACAGAGAATGTGATTCTCCATAGCTAAAAGAGTACCTGGTACTTGAGAATACCACTGTTACATCCCTACAGAAGATGGCAAACTCAAAGTCAGCCAGGTGTCTGGTGAAGAGAGTTAATTGACTATCCGAATATTCACCACTTAAGCAGCAGCTGAGATCCCTCCCCTCTCACAATCCTGATGGATCAGATACGTCCCTCACATTAGACCAGTGTCCTACTGGAGGCTCTGTTGAGTGCATGTATGATGAAAAATGCTGAATTGGTGTGGGTTCGTTGACAAGAGTGAAGTGGAGTCAGACATCCTGATATGTTACATGCATCCAAACTATCCTGTACCATCTTTCCATTGGCCACCTAGAGACAATATTTGTTGGGTGCCATTACGGTGTGTCATTTCACTGCTTAGTGCCCCTACAACTGTCAGTGGGAGGCGAGTACCATCTTGATCTCAAATATAAAGATGCCCTACACTTGAATTGAAAACAGAAATAAACTGGGTCACATTCCTGCTGCTGCAATACCAAGATGTTAATGCTTCATTATAAACTAGTGTTGTATTTAATGATAAATCAAGCAGCTGTTGTTTCATCAGTTGTGCTTAATGTGCCTTTGGTGATTTATGTTTTTCCATTAATCCTAATACCCAAGTTAGTGATGCAGTACTTGAAGATTACCAGTACTGAGAAATGGTGAATTTAACCCATGTTTAGAATGGAAAATAAAAATGCAAGATTCACATAGAAAAGTAAGACTTTTTTTGTTGGAGCAAGAAGAGACCATGTAGGATACAGGAAAATAATTGTAAAATTGTATGGACATTCCCACAGTACATTAAGCTGTTCTGAAAATTAGACCCAAAATTATATTTTTCACATTCGAGAGGTCTGCTGGTCAAACTCTGATGCAATTTCCTTGTTTATTTAAAATATTTTGAAAGACAAATGTAGGTCTCTAAACATGGAAATAATATCAGCAGGTTGTATCAGTTACAAGTATGCTTTCTAAGAGCCTAAACATGGCAAAGCAAAGATGCAAAATATTTTGTTTTCCATTTTTGAAGGTCTGTTCTTATCAAGTGGTGTCATCTGCACCAAGCACTTTGATTTCATTACGTACTACACCTATAAAGGTACCAGTATGCCGGCCTAAGTGGCTTAGTTCTTGTAATATGGTCCTGTGAAACTGATGAAAAAAATAAAGATGTATCAAATTTGACACTACTCTCCTCTCACAAAATTGGCTGAATCTTAAAAGTATGATTTTACCTCAAAATAATTCTACAGGGTGTCATCTGGAAATATGGGTAAACCTGGCATTTTTTCAGACTTTTTTGAGACCGAAGTGCGTGGGATTTCTGGAAAATTGATTTGACATGGAATGACCCTGCAGGATGCGCAGGCTGGCTCTATTATCGTAATACCTTGCGTAAAGGAGCACTACAACTAAATTACCTGTGAAAGATGCCCAGACACAGACAGACACGGAGAAAAGCCAGAATTCCAAGAACACACGTTTATTTCTGCTCCTGCAACACACAGTACCCAAAACACCACAATAATGCTCACAGTCCTTTTCTTCATTCCTTCCTTCTCTTCTGCCGCCTCCACTCCTCTCTCACAAGCTCTGTCCACTACCACCTGACTCCGGCTCCTGAATGGAGTGAGACGGCCCCTTTTATAATGCACCTGGATGTGCTCCAGGTGCTCCCTGATGACCTTCCTGCAGCACTTCGTAGTGTGGTGGAAGTGCTGTATGGGCACCAGGAAGCACTCCGGGTGTACATGCTTCCTGGTCCAGCAGCACTACCTGGTGTGGCGGAAGTGCTGCATACCATGGCTTCTGAGCCATCCAGGCGCCCCCCCCGGCAGTGGCAATGGGTCCCCACAAGGTTCAGCCTCCAAGCTCTGTTCCCGTGGCCCCAACACCCACCAGGTCAGCTGCCTTCTCGCGTTCCAGGGGAGGTACTGCTCATCTCCTGGTCCTTCCATCCTTCAGGCGTCCCGACTGGGCATGAGCCCCAGCTGTCCACCACATACCATAAAGTTTAGAAGAGCGGGAGCTGAAAATATTGTTTTTTTTGTGATCAGCCAATTTACAGATCAAGTCTTTTTTATTTTTTTTTTTGTGAAAATTAGCTGATTTAGATTGGCGGTCAATCGATTGGAGCATCCCTAGTACACACCTAATATTTTTAAATTAACATAATATGAATACAGAGCTCAGAAGTACACTGTTTCTCAACATAGTCAATCATTCTTTCCAGCATGTGTCTTAATTTTTATATAGATCTACAAAAAAAAGATTGAAATTGTTTGCTCAGTCCATGTACCACTTTCTCTAGTTCTTAGTGGTTACAAAAAGGGCAGATTTTTAGGAGTTGAAATAAATTACAATTTGATGGAGCCTGGCAAAAACAATGATTACTCTTGTTGCTAATTTTGTTGTTGTGCAATAATCCTTTTGCCTATTTCCCTAATTGCAGTATTGTAATTACACTACCATGTGTTTAAATACCTCAAATAAATGATTAAGCAGTCATTTATACATGCAACCATAGAATGAAGGAGGCAAAAATAAAAGGCTAACTAACTGGTCTGAAAAAATTGTTACTTTGTTAATGATAAATGATGTACTATGCAAAGGAGTTATGTATGGCTGATTTTTTAGTTGTAATAAATACATTAATTATCCTTATGAATTTCAATTGCAGAGTCATCTAAGCAGTTTGTAGTATTTCAGTGGCAGAAGC
This sequence comes from Erpetoichthys calabaricus, assembly GCF_900747795.2. Classification (NCBI taxonomy): domain Eukaryota; kingdom Metazoa; phylum Chordata; class Cladistia; order Polypteriformes; family Polypteridae; genus Erpetoichthys; species Erpetoichthys calabaricus. The sequence goes on along the minus strand of NC_041410.2, from coordinate 53,438,714 downwards.
TATTACATGAGCATTAGGCAAAAGATGGGACCAAACTCTCATATAAACGATTGTCAAACACAGAATATGTGGTGAGTCTCTTACAAGGGCTGATTCAAGGACACCCAGGAGAAAGGACATTGTGTGGAACAGTTATTCACTTGGTCTCCATTTACCTCTGTAGAATGGAGAAGCACAGGCAGAACAAAGATAATTGGCATTACTTTCACCCATTCTCCAGCGTTGTCCCTTTAAGCCAGGATGAATGAAATACATCACAGAAGTAGTTGCCATTTGACCAGATTCGGGAGACAGAGTGCTCCTTTCTTTTGAATACAGCAAAGTTTGCCATTTACAATTTTTTTTTTTTTGTGGATAAAATACACAACAATTAACAGGGATTTCCCCGACAGAAATCAAACTCTTCTGTCAGTTTTGGTTACATTCATTTACACAGTATACAGTATATTCAAATCAATTTACTGAATCGGCTTTAGCCAATTTTAGAATCAGCACTAAGTGCAAGCTAAGAAATAGCCCTGCTATATACTAATCTCATTTCAAGAAAGATGTCAATGAATTGGCCCTGTCCTCTACAGGGGAGTGCAGATGTGTACAATAATGTGCTCTGTTATTGACTGGTGTTTTTTCCCAGGATGGATTCGTTGCACTGTTGCTGGCGCCAGAATGATCTCTGACTTCCATGGTTGTGAAACACTGTATATAAAGGAAAGTATGTGAATGGATGAATAAATTAATTTAAAAGACGTTTGCCGCTTCTTTCAGAAACAGCTAAATCATTTTACAGTACTGATGGAAATGGTACCAAATTAATAACCAACAATGTTTAGCAGAATCTGTCCATTTTTTTTCAGTATCTACTATAAAACATGCATTATAAAAATCTGTTTTTACATGCAACAATAAAATTCCTTACTTTCTACATAGGAGGGAGTGAAAAAAGGAAGTACAAACAGTATATAATATTAATTACAAGATCAATGTAACATATGGGTAACACCAATAAGTAAAAAGCTCTTAGTCAATAATATCAGCATGAGCCTGCTGTTGTGTCAGCCTTAGAGTGATTAATATACTGTGCTATTTAGTTTTACCCTGGATTGGGGCCCTGGACTATTACACTTGTTTTGCATTTTGTGTGTGACAGGCATGAGGAAATCATGTAGACCTGAATTACTGACACTGCTATTTATTTATTTTCTTTTATCTTCCTTATATTAATACCAGCTGTGCATCTTTTGTTTATGTACACATCTTAGGTAGTTGTTCCAGAATAATGGCACATTCATGTGTTACAGGACAGATGGGCAATGCAAGATTCCCAGTGGTAAACTTCATATGTATGTTCTTCAAGCTGGTGTTTCCCAGTGGAACAATTCAGAGGAAACAATACCACCAGAACTAGTGGTTTTAGGGCATAATGTTGAACTTCCATATCAGTTAATATTAAGAGATATTAAAAAAATTAACCCAAATATATAATTCACATATTTCACAACATACCTACAAGAAAACAAACTCAAATATATAAAAATTCACTTACACTTTCACCTTCATATTTTTTCTCTGGGAATTCTGGGACGTACTTCTGCACTGGAGCATCTAAATCCAACTTCCCTTGCTCCCACAATTTAGCAACAGAAGACACAGTAAGAGTCTTACTGATGCTAGCAATCCTCATCATGGTCTCAGGCTTACAAGGTACTCGATTTTCCACATCAGCAAAACCAAATCCTGAAAAAACAGTTCAGATTTGGTAAATGAATTGCTCGTAATACCACTATCCATTTCAAACCAATGCAAAATTGTAATTTTGCAACCTATTCTAATATAGTAAAGCTTAAAATCTGTGTGGGTGTTTGTGTATGTACTGTATACGAAGCCTTGAATTAATTTTCTTACTGTAAAAAAAAGGAGTAAGAAAAGGCCAGTTACTTTAATGAGGAGTTAAATTAGAAGCAGTATTAATTTAATAGTGTTCATGAAAAAATGTGCACACACACATGCAAATGACAGGGGCAGCTACTTCATTGTTGTTTCACTGATCTTTAGTAAGCTACAGATTGAATAAACAAGATTTTTTTAAAAAGGAAGAAAATAGCTAGATCTTAGAAAGAGAGATCAGGATAGCTTAATCATGCTTGTTACCATAAAGGTTGAAACTGGAAAATAATGGCAAATGTACCTGAGATAGCAGTCCAATTAACATCAATTTGTTGAAAGAAAGTCCTGCAACCACTGTCTCTCTTTATGGGCTGAGCTAAGTACCTAAACAACAGAGGATTGTAGAAAGCTGGCTCTTACTAAACTGTGCAATTGAAAGGTTTTACAGGTACAGTATGTTAGATCTATAACATGAAAAGAACAGTGCTAATAAGAAAGTAGGGTCAGTTCTTTGAAGTATGTTTTCAGAAATCAGAAATTTTTCAGAAATCAATTCACCCATTCTCTTACTAACCCACTCATTTCAATTCACTCTTTAAAGGTGCTGTAGTCTATCCCAGCAGCATCAAGATAAGGAAGAGAATAATCCATTGCAGCAAGCATGTCCAAGAAATAGTCCAGCTATCGCACTGATGCTAGGCTAGTTTAGGGTCATCTATTAACCTAATGCACATATCTTTGGGATATGGTAAAAAAATGGAGTACAATAAGCATGTGCTTAAAGTACAGCTAAAAATATATAAAAATTGAGTTAGTAATGGGTTTGACACACATTTTAATATTTTAATCAGTTCATCATGCTTTACTCTCACATCACCAAAGACATGAAAGTTAAGGTAGTTGGCAACTCTAACTTGATCCAGTGTGAATAGGTCCAATGATGGACTGTCATCTTATCCAGGGCTTTTTTCTACACGACTGGAGATGCACCCCACTGTGACCCTGAACTAGATTAAGCAGGTTTGAGAATGTTACAGCATCCAAATTTCCTATTGCACTTGTACTTTTTTTTTTTTAACAAGAATTTTATACAAAATGCTTTACATATCATGTACTACACAGATTACCAACCTTCAGTCCAAACTTGCTCTCCATTCACAGATACTCCAACCACCACACCTGGTACTCCCACTTCATCCTAAACACCAAATCAAAAAGAGGCCGTAAGTTACTTGTATACTGTTAAAGTACTTGTATTAAAAATTTACAACATGATATATCAGCTTGTATGAACATGAGATGCATAGTGAAGAAAATAACATCATGCAGTCAAAAGATTTAGGTCACATGCGTGTATGTAAATTAAAGCCAACAAGTAAACTATTTAAATCTCAAATAATGTAATTTTTGCTACAGCAGACATAGTTTCAGTGTTTTGTGTGAAGCGGTTTGCAAACAGACTGCCTTGTGTCAACCACGTTTTCATATCCACTCATTCTAAAGTAGAGTTGGAAGTGGAGGTTATCCTAGAACAGTAAAGCTGAAACAAACCCTTGATGAATGCCAGAGTACAATCACTCACACAACTACACTTACTCAGTTAGGGCTCAATAACCCAACCTGTGCATCTTTAGGAAATCGGAAGACTTAGAGAAAAACCCTAAGCAGGCATGGAGAAAATTGCAAGCTCAGCACAGACAGTGTCCAGGCTTAGACTTGAACTCATAACTCTGGAATTGTGATTTAGCAGCGCTACTTTCTTTGACAATATGCTGGCCTTATCAGTTTTACTTCCTCATTCATCTTTTAATGCCCATTGCATTTGAAATACCTTGGCTACCAAACTTCCAGGTGAAACAACTTAAAAATAAACTGGTTCTTTACATGTTTTAAGACATTTTACAAGTATATCTAAGTTAACATGTCCCGGAATTATACAGTTTTGGTCTTTTTTAAATATTCTTAGCCAAAAACTGGTAATTAGGAAAAAATCAAATACTGTAAATACATTAGAGCTTTTCATTTGTGGGGTTTAATGTCTTTGGTAGCACTATACAGTACAACATGTACACCAACTGCACAACTTTGCCCTCACTTGCAAGTAATGATGGGCGGTAACAATTTACGAAAAGGTTTATTAAAGTACACAGTAATGATATTTAAAACTCTCTTTCACATTCTGGTTCTTAAAGTGTTTGTAGTCATCTGCAAAGTATAATTGCTGAATGTGTCAATTATGAAAAAAATACAAGTAATAATGAAAATGAAATATCAATCATTTTAAACCAGAGCTTTCCAAACAGGGTGTCACAAAGAAACCTAAGGGGCAATGCAAAGTAGAGCTGTAATTTTGTTTTCAATTGAATCACAAATAAAAAACAATTATAATCCTTATTATTAACATCCCAGCTATGTTATATGGGTTGGAGACGGTGGCACTGACCAGAAAGCAGGAGACAGAGCTGGAGGTAGCAGAGTTAAAGATGCTAAGATTTGCACTGGGTGTGACGAGGATAGATAGGATTAGAAAGGAGTACATTAGAGGGTCAGCTCAAGTTGGACGGTTGGGAGACAAAGTCAGAGAGGCGAGATTGCTTTGGTTTGGACATGTGCAGAGGAGAGATGCTGGGTATATTGGGAGAAGGATGCTAAGGATAGAGCTGCCAGGGAAGAGAAAAAGAGGAAGGCCTAAGAGAAGGTTTATGGATGTGGTGAGAGATGACATGCAGGTGATGGGTGTAACAGAGCAAGATGCAGAGGACAGAAAGATATGGAAGAAGATGATCTGCTGTGGCAACCCCTAACGGGAGCAGCCAAAAGAAGAAGATTATTAATATTTTTACTTTTTTGCTTACAGTGTGTCTGCAAAGCACGACACATGCATAGTTACTTAAAATAAGCAGGTAAAAACTTCAGCTTGAAAAAGAAAGCAAAAGGGGGCACAGGTCACACATTAGTTAAAAAAAAGGCAAAAATTACATGCAATTGCTCAGACATGTTAAACTCAATTAAAAAAAAAAATACAACAGGTGGATAACAGGTTAGGTCAAGACTTGATAGCTCTCAGCACAAGACCCCAGCAGTACTGCAGGTAGGAATCAGTAACTAGTGAATAATACACAAAGCTAAATGTACGATAGGTGAGCTTCATATTTATTTATTTATTTTACAACACCTTTCTTTTTATGAAGGAATGTTTTGGACAAAATGAAATAAACACGCAAATTAAAATACTGTGAAATGAAACAGTAAATAAAGAAAAAGCATGAAATGTTAGCCTAAATAAATATGTCATCGAACATTTTTTTGTTGCTTATTTATTTAATTTTGTCTGTACTATTTTTCCAGACTCAACATCAAATATAGCTTGAATTTAAAACTCATCAAAGCTGAGAGGCCAGGATCTAGCAAGTGCTGTGTTTTAATTGGTAAACTGACAGTACACAGGACTTGAACCTTCAGCCATCAAATGCAACTTTAGATGCAGGCTCCTAATAATCAATTCGGAGTTTACAGAGTTAAAGCAGCTGCTTTTTCTTGTACTCGTTGTTGACATGCACAGTCACAACTTTGAGCTTGTGCATGCGCCACAGGATTTCCAAGTCAAACAAGGCACATATGTCAGTTCTGTGGATTATTCTTTGTCAGCTTTGTGGATTATAGCTTTGATGTGTGAAAGTGGTAGTTTGAAATTAAAGCCGTATTTCATGTTGCATCTGGAGGAATATAATGGACAAAATTAACTAAATAAACAACTCATTTATTTATTTATGCCGATATTTCATGCTCATTACCTTTATTTATTGTCACATTTCACAGTATGTACTTTTATTTATTTAATTTTGTCCAAAATATTCCTCTATACCTTTTAGGAATTGTCTGTCAAGCCAGTAGCAGCCACCAAAGTTTCAGTCTGTGCACTGGCCAAAGTAGCTAAATAAGCATTGGTAATACTGTACTGAAAAGAATCTTTAAAATTGAATCAAGTCACTATTAAGTTAAGCCTTGATGAAGAAATGTGTGGCAGCTTACCTCACATTTGACCTACCTAACTCTTGGATAAAGTAACTAAATAATGTGAAATTCACCAACTTTTGTATCAGTTAACGCACCTAACTGTTATACCATGCTCATCTTTTAAAACTTGTTTTAACTTGGTTTTCAAAATTTTCATTCTGCCTTTCTGGTTATTTAACCTATTATTTATTAACAAACACGTTAGTGGGTCTGACGCTGCCGTACTTGCAGTCTTTCAGCATTCAGTGTCGTTGACCCGGGTGTTTGCTCTGCTCATTGTACATTGTAATTGTTAGGATACAGGAGCAAACTGCACAGGAATGGAGCAAATTAACAGGAAAACAACAAAAGAGAGTTAAACATTTAAAGCTGCAGAAAAACAAAAATATTTCTGAGTACCTCTGAAATGTAAAAATGAGTGATGTGCAGTGAACAAACAAACTAGTCCTTTTGCATTTGTCTTGGTCTCTGAATGAACGTACTGGTTCTCTGACATTAAAGAATGAATCTTTTCAAGGCATGTACAGTGCGTACTATGTCTTATATTGGATTTCACGACCGTCCGGAACTATCATCATAACTTCTCTTAAATGGCTGCTGTCTTTGTGAAATAGCCTATCAGGAAATTGTTTCAGCAAAATGGTATTGATGATAACTAGCCAATGACTGACTTGGTGGAAGAAACAAAGCACCTCCCATTGATCGGTTCATTTGAACTGAGAGACCATGACCGTCTCACTATAATGACTGATTGAATGAAGCAGTATGGCCCCTACAAATCCGGAGAACCATGCAAATTCATTCACGAACTACAGGCAAGAGACTTGCCGTACAGTACACTGAACTAGTTCACCAAAAGAATCAGCTCAAGTACTGAACTGAGGAAGAAACAGCAGACAACTGACTTGCAGTACATTGAATCGCAGTTCAGTTCACTGATGATATGTGTATGGTAGATTGCTTCAGAAAGGACAGATTATAAAAGAAGGAAATTGTGGGAGATTAATCCGAAACTGAAAATAAATTTTATTTAGTCATATTTCAATGTTCTCACAGTTTTGTTGTGATGTGCACACTATTCTAAGGTTCTATTTGTATGGTTCTTTTTTTTTTCTATTTATCCTTGAAATAGTATTTATTGTCAAAATTCATTAAAGAGGATTATTATTATTATAATGTGTGAATTACTTATTTTGTTTGGTTTTTATATTGTTTGGTTTTTAAAGTTGTTACACAGTTATTATACTATTCCTGATTTTAAACTAGAATATATAACTTGTAGGGTGGCGTGGTGGCACAGTGCATGCTACGCTTTATATTGCATTCCGCAACAGTCCAGAGCTATCATCTTAACTTCACTTAAATGGCTGATTTCTTCAGTAAACTGTTCCAGCAAAACAGTCGACAACAACTAGCCAATGACTGACTTGGTAGATGACACTAAGCACCTCCCATTAATCGGTTCACTCTGACTGAATGACTATTGACAGTCTCAGTACGTGGACTGATTGAATGAACTAGTATGCCCTCTACTGTTCTGCAGAAATATTACAAGTTCTTTCACTGCAAACAGGAGACTCGTAGTACAATACTATATGCTGAAATGAAGGGTTGCCCCGAAAGCTTGCATATTGTAATCTTTTTAGTTAGCCAATAAAATGTGGAATTTTGCTTGACTTTTCAGTACTAAATGGAGGAATGAATTGCAGACAAGAGACTTGCAGCACATTGAATCTCATTTCAGTTCACTGATGATATATGTATGGGAGACTGCATCAGAAAAGATGGGATGTAAAATAAGAAAACTGTGGTAGATTAATCCATTCATCCATTATCCAACCCGCTATATCCTAACTACAGGGTCACGGGGGTCTGCTGGAGCCAATCCCAGCCAGCACAGGGCGCAAGGCAGGAAACAAACCCTGGGCAGGGCACCAGCCCACTGCAGGGTGCACACACACACACCAAGCGGGACAATTTAGGATCGCCAATACACCTAACCTGCATGTCTGTAGACTGTGGGAGGAAACCGGAGCACCCAGAGGAAACCCACACAGACGCGGGGAGAACATGCAAACTCCATGCCGCCCCTGTGGTAGATTAATCCAAAACTTAAATCAGTTTTATGTAATCATATTTTAATGTTCTTACAAGTTTTATCGTTATATGTGCACTATTCTAAGGTTCTATTTGTATGACTGTTTTTTCTGTTTATTGTTGAACAGTCATTTATTGTCAAAATTCAATAAAGAGGATCATTATTATTATTACCATAATTATAAGTGAATTACTTATTTTGATGCTTGCTTTTTATATTGTTTGGTGGTTAACACTGTTATACTATTCTAGATTTTAAACTAGATTATAGCTTGTTTTTTGTTTGTGAAGTGAAAGAATCAGAGATTCAAAGATTCCAGTCATTTTGGTGAACTGAACGAAACAGAATCACTAAAAAGAATCGTTTTGCACATCACTACTGTTAAGAACACTATAAAAAATGTTGGTCGACTGTTAACGATTAAATTAATTAGAACAAACAGCGTGACTACCCTTCTGTGAAGCCTAAGCAGGCATACTTAAAATGATATTAGGTAAAAGTTGAATATTTCGTTTACAGATCAGATAAAGCCAAAAGAAAAAGAAAGGGGGGTTTGGTTTGGGTGAACTCTCCAGTACAAATGCAAACTGAACGTAGCCCGTGTCAGTCAGTAGATGTTTTACCAGTATAACCATTACTTTCTGCCTAACGTTTGTTGTAGAGGGTAGTTTTCGGGGCACCACAGGAACAGGTAAGTTTTCTTTAGGCGCTATATAAATGAAATGTATTATTACTTGGAACAATGCAAACACCACTCAAACGCAGCTTCCGACGCTGCCCACACATCACCAGACGCCACCGTAACCCCGACGCGGCGCCAGGCTTTAGCCCACGGGGCACACAACGCCTCTAGCTCCGGGCGTGAAGCGGCCTCGTTTACAACTGCTGTACCTTGAGCCTCTGAAGCAAGTCCCTGCTCACTTCTATAGCGTCTTCATACGCGTCTCTCCTCTTCGATTTGGACACCGCGGGTTTTTTCTCACATTTCGATTTGCTCACGAAAACCAGCCAGCCACTCGCTGCGAGTCCCACTGTAAAAAGCAGCCCGAAGCCAAAGCCTAGAAACCAGACGGATCGCCGGTACACTTTATAGTCTGAAGGAAAGAAACGTTGAGCGGACTGAAAGGCTCGGCTTGGGGGCAGTGCTGGAGAATTTCTGAAACAAAACTGAGCTTGATTAAGCTGACCGCTTGCATTTAACGATCTGTACGACCGTAGGCTTCTCCAACGCCACTTTTGGCTGCGTTCTCGGACACAGAAACCAAAAACAAAACGAAACATGCTCAGTACAAGTCTCCAGGCTGCCTGCCTAAGTGCCTCTGCACTGACTCCGCTACAGATGGCTCTGTTCAGACAGTAGCAATCAATCCTGAATCAGACCCGACGTGCAGAGCCAGGTTAGATTAAGTAATCATCGGCTCCGTCTTTAAAAGAAAGAGCTCGTACTTCAAACAGGTGTAGCTGTCCACTGTATAGATCATTAGGTTACGGGAAATATCTTGTCAGACTTCACCAAACAAATCAAATAGAAACCAGCGCTGAACAGGACATAGCACATAATGGTACTACTCATGTCTGTCTATGAATGTTTTTGACAGTTTTGGAGGAGACTGGAGCATCAGAAGATGAGACATGGTGACATGTCTCGTTCACACTTACTTAAACTACAATCCAAGCCCCAGATGTAATAGAGCAGAGATGGAAACATAAATAGATGTGTATGGTGGAATATTTCAGACGTAATAAATCAACAAGCAAATAAATGCATTGTGAAATGTCACTGTAAATAAAAACGGTGCTATGTGAGCATAAATAATTAAATGTAGTGGGGATAAAGTTGAGGAACACCGGAAATTTCTGGACGTTCAATTTCTCACGAGAAGTAAAAACTTTGTGACACTTCCTATATATTAATACTAGCCGAAGTATATTGTAGAATTGTTTAAGGAAAGACAGCAAAAGTCACAGTGTTTTTCAAATGGTGACCCTGTTGTTATTTGCTGACTGTACCATCCATCATCCACACTGCCTCTCTGTCAGTATCTCTGCTCATGTTGGTCGAGAATTTGCTGCTTTCAGGTCCGGCTAGATTCCAGAATTACAGTAACTCCTTGCTGGGAGTAACCATGAATGCTGTTGTGTCTCACTCATCTTCTTAGTTCAAGGTGGACATTTCGTAGTGCTTAAATTATGAAGCCGAAAAGGCGACAGAGCAAGAGTTAAACATCAATCTTTTGATTCTCATTTGTGTTGTGCTGCACTTTCACTCTTGATCAAGCCTCACCCAACAAATACTTGCAAAAACTCACAATACTCCTTTTTATATTACAGTAAATAGAAGCAGAATGTGACTTTGCCCAAGTAAGTAACGTTAAGCTCAGATCATTTTGTCTGTTAGTGAGGCTTCAGTCTGTTCAGATGTTTCACTTGCTCAGAGCCAGCAGGTGGCATTGGTGTGTAAATTGTAGCATACAGGAATTAAAAAAAAAAAAAACACACACACACTGGGAACTGTGGTGGGCTCGCACCCTGCCCAGGGATTTGTTTCTGTCTTGCACCCTGTGCTGGCTGGGATTGGCTCCAGCAGACCTCTATGACCCTGTGTTAGGATATAGCAGGTTGGAGAATGACTGACTGACACACTGGGAACCGAAGGGTCATCATTTTGGGTTCCAAATTAGTTTGTCTTGTCCGTATCGTCTTAGAGAGCAGCTACGCAAAATTTGGTCCTGATCAGTCAAAAGGAATAAGACTTTAATATTTGCTTTCAGGCAGCAGATGGTACTGGTGTGCAAACCTTAGCAATCGAGAAAAAAATCCACTAGGATCCCTAGGGTCAAAATTTTGGGTTTCAAAGTAGTCTTGCTTGTCCAAATGTTTCTAGTGTGCAACTATGCAAAATATGTACCGATTGGTCAAAGGGTGTAGGATTATATAGGGACTATACAGAAATATATTATTTACTTGGGGGCTCCGCCCCCTGCTCACTTCGCTCGCCCACCCCTGTGTTCGGTTTACCGGATATACAATACAATTTATTTTTGTATAGCTCAAAATCACACAAGAAGTGCCGCAATAGGCTTTAACAGGCCCTGCCTCTTGACAGCCTCCAGCCATGACCCTCTAAGAAGACCATAAAAAACTCCCCCAAAAAAAAACCCTTGTAGGGAAAAAAATGGAAGAAACCTTGGGAAAGGCAGTTCAAAGAGAGACCCCTTTCCAGGTAGGTTGGGCATGCAGTGGGTGTCAAAAAGAAGGGGGTCAATACAATACAGTACAATACACAGAACAGAATAAATCCTCAATACAGTATTAGAAGTACGGAGTAGAATTTCACATTAGATGATATCACATAATATGATTTGGATTTGTTTTAAGTCCTGGAGACCTCATTCATCAAGCTGCCTCCCCCATTTTGCCATTCCATGTCCCCAGTCATCAGGGATGACTTTACCTTAGGCAGGCAATCTACAATTTAAAGAGATTGTTATTTTCTTGGGAATTGTTACGTATACATTATTTTCACTTTTATTTTAAAAACTTTTGTAAAAACAATACTTGTCCTTTACTTTCGGCCACGTGCGTGGTTACATAACTTTCTTGCCAGACGTATAATGCTGCTTGTGTTGTGAAGGGGGGGGGCGTCTGAATACACGCTAAGGATATGTCTTTGGATCATTTGCTGTCTTTCTGCTGCTTGCGAGCTGTCTCTTCTGTTTGTCGCATGTCGTTGTTTTAAGAACTAGGAGCACATGATGTCTGTCTGCCAAAAGCAATCCAACAACTGCTTGGTTAGAGGTCTGTGGACTCCTTTTAAACGATGCCTCACTGCCTGGTCTCGTGTGACGTTGTAAAAACAATCCTTTTCCTTTATTTCTGGCCCCGGGTGTAGTTAAATTCTTTCTTGCAGGATGTACTGTATAACGCTGCTCGCGTTTGGTTGGGGTAGCTGCTGTCTTTTTAAAGCCTGTACAGTCGCTGTCATTTTTGCTACGGCCCTGGAACAATCTCTTGTCTCATGTTTACGGTCCCCACAAGATGCACCGTGGAAAGTCGCGCTCGTCTTTTAAATGTCTTTCGAGAAGATCAGTTATCATAGCCTTGCTTTTGCTTCTGAGAAGATTTTTTTTTATAGAGAGACAATATACAAAAAGACATAATTTATAATTATGTACATCCTGTTACTTGCACAAATGTTTTTGTGATTCTCCACTTATGGGGTGTATTGATAAGGGACATGAGACAGAGTATAGGGGTCACAAGGAGAACTTTGTTTCTTGAGGCAGGAAGAATTGTAACTTAATATTGGCAAAACCAAGGGACTGGTTACTGACTTTCTTCTCTATGCCCAGTCACTATTCAGGAAGTAGATGTGGAGGTGTTGTACTGCTACAAGTATTTGAGTGGTCCACATCAATAACAGACTGGACTGGTCTCGTAACACAAAATACCAAAGTTCCACGCACTTCCCCTTTATAAACCCCAATGAACGTGAAATTTAACACACGTGCACACGCATACAGCCGTACCTGGACTCCTCCCAGAATTTCACATATTTTAATATGCAAATCAATACAAATATCACCTTATGTTCGGTGTTTCATTAGAAGGCAATGGCAAAATCATGTGGAAAAAAGAATTTCAGCAAATGGAAAGTGGAGGCGAGGAAAAATGTACTATTTGTTGGATTAAGCAGTGGTATAAGCAAGAAAAGGAAGTTATGGAGCAATACAGCATGGGAGAGACACTCGAACATTCAAGTTCAGAAAGTTGCAAACTTCCCAAAATAAAAAAAAGCAGATATCAAAGTCACGTGAAAAGGCAACTCACAGACTTTTTATTATGTTTCAGACAATATTACAAACATTGACCCCTGTGCCAGTGATGCAACTTCATGCTGTGATGGTGCTGCTGTGCCCAGCACATCTTCACATGCTGGTTGCACACCTCTTCCTCAGAAATTGCTGGACGACTATCTGGCTGTGTACTGACAGATGCTGTTAATACCATCCTATACAGCTGGCATGGCGCAACTCAGTGATGTTTGTGAAATACCCGATCAGTCAGCAAGTTCACATTGAAAAGCTCCTGTGGCTAAAAACCTGAGAGTGGACAGAATTTGCAAAACAGCAGGTAGAGCACAATTTCTCAAAGTCTGTCTTTGTAAAGCCAGCGCCAGTTCAGCACACAGCTCCTAGAAGATAGCTCTTGGAAATCTAAATCGACTTAGAAGCCAATCGTCATCATCATCTGTAAATACACTCTTCTAATTCTTCTATTTGCAATGTCTTCTAACAATGCTAAAACAGCTACGTTAATTGGAAAGGTAAAAAACATTGAAACAATAGCACTGCTTTGACGCTGGGTGACACTAGTTTGCAAAATCGAGCAGAAATGTGCATACGCAAGGTAGGGGTCCACTGTGAAAATGTGCGTGGCTTTACGCCAAATTTAGTTTTTATACATTTCAAAGTGTGCGAAGAAACAGACGTATGCAACATGAGGCCCCTGGACATTAACGTTGTTTTTTTAAGCCATTCCTGTGTAGATTTAGCTTTCTGCTTGGGGTTGTTCTCTTGCTAGAAAACACATTTTTCCCAAGGTACAGATTTTTTTGCAGAATGCATCAGATTTTCCTTTAGGATTTCCCACATTTTGCTGCATTAATTTTCTCCACTACCCTCGCAAACCTTCTACGGCCTGCTACAGAGAAGCATTCCCACAGCATGAGGCAACACATCCATGCTTCATGGAGGTGATGGGGTCTTTTTGAAAATGTGCAGTGTTTGTCTTATGCAAAATATGGAGTTTAATCTGAAGGCTAAAAAGCTCAAGTTTGGTCACATCAGACCATTAAAGCTTCAGGTGAGAAAGGCAATGACATATAGCACCAGAAAATACAACCAGCAGTGATGCACAGGAATCTCACATGTCTCCTACTGTGACTAAGAATGCTTATATCATTGTCTCTGCCCTACTGGTGACCTCCTTCCCTAGTCATATTCCTGCACAATCACACAGTTTTTGTTGATGGCCTGCTCTAAGCAGATTTACAGCTGTGCTATACTTTCCATTTTTTGCTTTAACTGGACTCCAAGGGATATTCAGTGACTTGGATATTAGTTGTCTCCATCCCCTGACATTCGCTTTTCAGTCCCCTTTTCATTGGGTTGCCTTGAGTCTTCATTGTGTAGGCTAGGCTACCATACATGGCTCACCACAAGGTGGATCTTCCAGATAAGGTGCATTTAGACTACATTCGTGGCCAAAGGTTTTGAGAATAACACAAATATTAATTTTGACAAAGTTTGCTGCCTCAGTTTTTATGATGGCAATTTGCATATACTCCAGAATGTTATGAAGAGTGATCAGATGAATTGCAATTAATTGCAAAGTCCCTTTTTGCCATGAAAATGAACTTAATCCCAAAAAACAATTTCCACTGCTGTTGTGAAGAAGGCTTCAGGGCACCCTAGAAAGTCCAGCAAGCACCCGGACTGTCTCCTAAAGTTGATTCAGCTGCGTGATTGTGGCAACATCATGGCAGAGCTTGCTCAGGAATGGCAGCAGGCAGGTGTGAGCGCATCTGCATGCACAGTGAGGCGAAGACTTTTGGAGGATGGCCTGGTGCCAAGAAAAGCAGCAAAGAATCCACTTCTCTCCAAGAAGAACATCAGGGACAGACTGATATTCTGCAAAGGTACAGGGATTGAACTGCTGAGGTCTGGCGTAAGGTCATTTTCTCTAATGAAACCCCTTTCTGATTGTTTGAAGCATCTGGAATAAAAGATTGTCCGGAGAAGAAAAGGTGAGTGATACCATCAGTAAAGCATCCTGAGGCCATTCATGTGTGGGGTTGCTTCTCAGCCAAGGTAGTGGACTCACTCACAATTTTGCCCAAGAACACAGCCATGAATAAATAATGGTACCAAAACATCCTCTGACAGCAACTTCTCCTAACCCTCCAAGAACAGTCTGGTGATGAACAGTGTCTTTTCCAGCATGATGCCATGGTGCCATAAGGTAAAAGTGATAACTAAGTGGCTTGGGGAACAAAACATCGAAATTTTGGGTCCATGGCCAGGAAACTACTACACCTTAATCCCATTGAGAACTTGTGGTCAATACTCAAGAGGCAGGTGGACAAACAAAAACCCACAAATTCTGACAAACTCCAAGCATTGATTATGCAGGAATGGGCTGCTATCAGTCAGGATTTGGCCCAGACATTGATTGCAGTCTGCAATTTGCCCTGGCATGCTGTCAAACATTGACATAAACTGAAACCCCCAACGGGTGATCTCCAGTGGACTAATTATGTGACACTAAAATCAAGGCACCTTTATGTTCTAAAATAATATACGGGCAATAAATTCAACATTAATGTGCCAGACACCGGTGACCCTGAATTAGCTGGGTTTGAGAATGTTACATTATTTCCCAAAAAATAGAGATGAATATGCAACATTAGTATATTTCTGTACTTGTGTATAACTGTTTTAGAATAAGTGTGATCACTGGTCTGCTTTTAAAATGATTTACAGGACACAGCAAGGGGCCAAACCCCTGGCCAGAATTTTCATGCATCTGTCAGTTATTTCCACAGACAACAGGAAACCACTCTTTTGTGAAACCTGCATATCGAAACTGTGCCATGGTTTCAGGGCATTGACTAGCAGTCTATCAACTCCAGGATGTTTTTGGAAAGCTAGTCCCCCCCAGACAGAGAGGAAAGAAGCAAACCAAATTGTTGCTAGTAGTAAACATATGGATTTGATATACTGCAAAATGAACTAGGACACGTTTGTCTCCATTCCAATTTTATTGACCATAGCTTTTTTGTGCTCCAATGCCCATTTCAGGTGAGAGTAAATACTGGCTGCTAGGTATTTCTTGCATCTCTAATTGTGCACACATCTTTGATGACTGCAATCCTCTCATCAGTGTACGTCATTATACGTAGTATACTATAAGACTATCCAGGAAGGAAAAGGTGCAATTTTAAAGTTAAAAATAATGTCCACATTTATTTCTTAATTTTTGCATTTATCATATCAGAAATGATGAAAATTATGGGGCTAGCAAGAGAAACCCTGAAACTGCTCCTGAAATCATTTGGTTTTACAGTGCAGAGATGAGAGAATCATAATCTGCTTGCAGAAGATGACGGAAGCAGAATTATAAGGACTAAATGCTAACCTCTCATATCAAAAATATAAAGACAATATTATAATTTGCTAATGGCTGCTACCGTCAGACAAGAATTTTAGACAAAAGCAGAGAAGGTAAGACAGGATGCAAGTTAAGGGATAAGACAAACATGAGAAAGGGAAGAATTGCAGGGGATCCAAAATGCACCGTTGCAGTTAAGCATAGTGGAGGCAGTGTCATGGCCTGGGTATGCAGTTACCTCAGAAAATTGCTCACACATCTCAACTAATAACATGGCTGGTGATGGTAGCAGCAGAACGACCTCAAATGTATCTGCTAGGTCTCCAAAAGCACACTGGCTAGGACTGTATCAGGCAGCAAGATAATGACCCAAAATTCACCTCCCTTTAACCAAAGAGTTCCTTCCATCCATCTTAACTTTAGAGGTGATCCTACTAAACATTTTAGGAGCTAATGAAAAAAGATAATGACAGCTTCCTTTGGGTTAAGCATTTAAATTGGCACTGTTGCACAACATAAAAAAAAATATCTGGAATTGCATTTGAGATGCAAATCCACCAAGACCTTTTGATTATAATGGATGTCTGAAAGCAACTGCATCATTATTTTATTGAGCTTTCTTCATTGAATAAACAACCTGCTGTGGCACGGAGACAATTAGCCATACAAAGCAGGGATATACACCATATATAATTTGTGTTTGTTAAATTTATTATTATATTAACTATGCATTCATTCTATAGAACCTGATTTTCCTAAATCTACCATCTACATTTTTTTTTTAAATTGCAAAAAGTCTTCCTTCTAGACAGCCACTGCTGATGATATTTAATACTGTCTGACATAATACTCTATGAAGCTTTTATCAAATTCCTTAAAATGTGGAATTTGCACACTTGCACAACAATGCTTAGAACTGATAAGTGAAAAAATTAAAGATTTCTTGTTTCAAAGATGTTCAAAAACGTGAATTAAATCTTTTTATTTATCACCATAATACATTGCACAAGGTATATATATTCATTTTAAGTGTTTGTAAAACGTGATGCAATAGTTTTGAAAACAAAATCCAACCATTTATGAACTGGTTTCCATGAATAACCTAAAATGGTAAATTTCATTTACTTACACAATACAAAATGTATGGTGTAGTGTGTCAGGTTTGCAACAAAAAAGCAGCTAAAAATGATCCCTTTTTCAGTTATACTGTATGTCAGACAGTTACCTCTATAATTTGGTTTACTGATACACTAAAATGCACATTTTACAGTTTAACTATCAAAACAAATCTGTAAGATGCTCATTATTTTACAGTAAGATTCCATTCACAGTAGCACCTGTAGACACCAGAAGTGTTACTTTATTTAAAAACCACATAAAAAGACATACATAATTAAATATGGAATTGATTTAACTGCTGCTTTAATCATTACCTTACTGCTATGTAAGAAATACATTAGTTGCACTGAAAAACAGTCAAAGTGCTTGATCAGTCCCAATTATTTATTAAACTGGTTAAAATATTGAAAATATAAACAACTGAACTTAAATCCATTTGGAACAAATGCGTGTCACAATTTTAAGAATTACAAAAACATAAAATTCTAGCCAAACAAAACAGTTTATGCTGCAAACCTTTGAAAACACAGACACTGTTAAAATAAAAGTTCAATCCTTTTCAGCCTTGGTGTTTTTTTTTGCTATTCTCACTTTGTGTTTTTTTTTTTTTGTCAGAGAAAGGACAGTCATATTTATTTCTGTACATAAAATTCACAGAATATTTGCCTGATGTAAAATTATAAAAATAAAATTCACCATTTTCCCCATTCATCAGTCAGATATTGTAAGCGAGGTGCAAGCAAAGTGGTGGACAATATGGAGAAAAAGGTGTGGGATGAGAACATTCAGTTTTCACATATTGTTCAGTTCCAGCAAAGTCTGATCCAGCATCTGGTGAATGTTGATATTTTCCTCCTTAGCATGCGCCAATTTTTCTGTCAGATTAGCAAATGACAATATTAAAACCAAAAGGAAAAGGAATGTTCTTAAACTTAAAAAAAAAACGAAACAAAAATTAAAGTACATAACACAAAGTTGATAACTGCAATAAAACTCATCAATTTCTAGTCACCTAATGTGCACAGCATAATCTTAAGCAGAGATGAGAAGTTTTTCCAAAGGGTACTTTCAACTACACCAGTAGGTATCTAGTCCTATAGACCATTCCATGTAAATTTAAATGGGTTTCTGGCACAATTTTTATACATTAGCAGAAACCCTTTTAGTCTTAACTACAAAATATTCGGCCTTCATTGTTTCTCCATAATCCATGCCTTGCTGTCCTAGTCTCGTCACTCTTTTCTGGACCTTATCTAATGCTGTTATATCCTTCTTGTAATATAAAGGCCAAAACTGCACACATTATTCCAGGGCTGCTCTCAAGTGTGTTTTTCAGATATAGCCTATCCTCTTATCTGCTTGTGGTGCACTTAGTAATTTCCACTCCTAGAAACCTATTAGACTTTTTTTTAAAATCACTTCTGTATTCTCTGTATGGTAGTGGACATTTATGATTTCATGGGGACTGCAAAGTTTCTTCATAAACTAATAACTGTATCCCCTACAAAGCAAATTATACATTTTCCAGTGTCAATCTAAAATTAAAATTTAACCTATGCCATTTCACAATAGAATTAATTCATGTTCAAGGATCTGCAGCAGGTATGAAACAAAAACAGTACCTGGCAGGTCAGATCCATAACTTTGGGCTAACACTTGGCTGAAGAGGGCTGGATGAGGAAGTTGGGGATGTTATCAAGCAGTGGAGACTATCAACCCATTTCATTCTGTTGCATGGATTACAGCATTTGCAAACAAACAGTAAGCAGTTTCAAAATGTATGGCCAATGTTAAAATGCTGTTCTTATAACTTAATTTTGGGACCTTGGAATTCTGTGTTGTTTTGGTATATAGTACACTATATTAATCCCCAATTGTCTTTTTGCATGAGATTTCATGTATTACTGAAACACTAGATGGCTTTTTATCTAGCACTTCTAACATCATTTAGGCCTACTTTAATAATAACATTAAGCCTGTATTTAAACAAAACAGAAAAATGTCATTTATATAATGTTACATTGCTAATTTCCATTACTTTTAAATCTCACAATTTTTTGACACCTCCTAAAGTAGGAAACTAGAGTAAATATTGTCCAGCCCCCACAATTTTTTTGCTTTTAGACTCTGTAATCCTGGTAGTACATCACTCTCTATAGTCATTTTGTGCATGCAGTTGGATTATTTAATATCATTAATATCTTTAACTGCATTTTGTCATCAGTTTTTAAATATGGTTAGTTAATATACATAACATACAGTATTAGATTCACATTCGTTGAAAATTCAACACATGCAAATAGATTGTCCATTGCATCAAAATGTTTACATGTAAAATTAAGATATTAGGACACAGACAGACATATGCTTGATCCCTTAAAGACAATTCCTCATAAACTGTACATCTTTCTTAAAAGGGCTGCAAGCAATCTTGTAAGGATAATTGGATTAACAAGTTAGGACAAAGAAAAAGAAAAGCAACAACTGGAGGAGAGTATACAGAGTAATACAACAGTAGCATTACATGACGAATAGTTGGATATACTCTCACAACTAGAGGTTTTTTTTTTTTTTTTTTTGATTTAAGAAATGTTAAATTTATATCACTGCAAGAAAAACTTCACGTCTTTAGAAAATCTAATAATTAACTTGCTAAATGCCATATAAACAAAATTGACAAAGGGTGCTCAGTAAGAAACTTCCCAGATCTCATCTGCTGCACACTTAATCACATGCTGCTATATTTTGGCCTAAGTTCTTGATGTGCATAATCCCAATTATTTGACAGATTGTGTTGTAATTCTTGACAAAAACAATCTTATTTTGAATTGTACCATCATTAAATAAAATCGCTCTCTTTTACTGAAGTCAACTACACAAAGTTAGGATAAAAATTGAATTATGTTCCATACCTGTTCAGTTACTCATGCTTCAATAAATTTAAAATGATCAAATGATAGAAGCTTTGTGAATATCCAATGGCATATTTTTTTGTTCAAAAGGTTTTGTTTTACACATTCAACAAAAAAAATTACAGGCTTTCTATAAATAATGCTGGTCAGGATGACAGTAGTTTAAAAAAAAAATACAGGATGACATTTTATTCTGTTAATGAAGTACAGTATAACCAAACTATTCCTTAATCTTCATTCAGTGCCAACTTTAGTTCGTTAGTAAGGATGCGATTTTTCTCAAGTTGTTGATACAAGCGATCTTGACAGTCGGCAAGCAGATTAAAAGAAAGACAGAAATAGAGTAAATGGTTAGAATGTTACAAAAGGGTTAGGCAAAGAAAGCACACTATTAAACTCCAGAACACTGCATACCTATACCGCACTCAACTATTCACTATACTGTACCTTCCATAGACAGAAATAGCACACCTTGAAAGAATTCAGTCTTTCATATCATATAAAGTAATATGCTAAAGAGAATTAATGCTACATATTAGTTGAAATAAACACAGAAATGAAAAAGCAGAAGAGAACACTGTCAGCACATGTAATCTATAACTCTAATATGATTTTTATCATAATATTTGAAGTGGTTAATTAAAATGCATGCAGTTTACTTGTGAAATGGAAATGTCTTAATCTCTGTCAGTCTAACAGCAGGTTGAGAGAGAGAGAGAGAGAGAGAGAAAACCTTTATTTGTTTTCAAGGGGAAATAATGGATTTTAATAGAAGATCAATGAATAAATAGCTAAATATTATAGCAAACAACAAATACACTTTTAAACTTTCAGATGCACACCAGAATGACTAAAAGGAAAGAAAACTAAAAAGAAATAAAGAAAACCTCTGACTTGGGAAAATATAAAAAAAAAAAAGCCATCACAGTCAAAATGAAGCACTGTAAGGGCATATTGTCACTGATGTAAAGGAACCTCAGATAAAATACTAATAAATGATCATTTTCTGTACAATGATTGTGTAGATACCAATATTTTTGGGCACTGTATTTTAAATACACTTAAATACTGAGTGGGTATGTTTAAGGTTAAGACTTGAGCATTTTACATAAGCATCACATTAGTTAATTTTAATATTCTCAACCAAGGAAACCTCTATAATCCAAGAGTAGAACCGTGTAACACTGAAATAATAATAACAATAATAAAATGTATTTTAATCAAGATTCTTATTTTCAGATGGCATCCTATCCAGGACTAGTTCCTGTCTTGCGCTAAATTCTAGAGAGAGAGAGAGAGAGATTCTTAGCAAGCTGGTGCCAGAGGTTAGAAAATGGATGGAAACATTTTATACTCTATTTTAGACTAACCTGGTAAAATACAATACGCCACTTTTAAATTTTGTAACTGCATCTTTAAAATAGCAGCCAGTATATATAAAGTTATAGATGATCACCTACTAAATCATAAAGTACACTTGTAAAGTGCTGTATAGTTTACATTAGCTTGAAATACTGCCAATAAATGTTCAACAAAACGAACAATTTTTCATTTAATGAAAGACTAAATTTGGTTTATCTTTATACTTTCTTAAAGCAATAAATTAGTTATTTTCAATTCAGCTTTCTCCATAAATGTTTAAAAAAAATAATCCAGAAACAAAATGTACAGGAATGGAATGAACCGTATTTACAGTACTGTAGAGCAAGCCTACATTACAAACTTTTCTTCTTTCTTCCAGTTGTCTAAATATTGTACAATTTTTTGTGATACTTGTTACCCATCATCTACGACACATGTAAAAACTCGGAAGTTTTGAGGAGCCAATCCAGTAGGGAAATGTTTTGTGCTTTGAGCCATTGAAACATAAATGAATTTTATTTTAGTATTAACAAATTCAGCTGCTCATTTCATTGCCACTGTAGATGAGCAAAATAAGCACTTTGTCTAAAACGTTCGATTTTTACTTTTTTCACTGCTATTAGCATTGTCAGTGTGCAGTTTCCTTCTACATCCCACAGTCTTACATGCATAATTCTGAAAGCATGCAA